>NC_090760.1:19956295-19978795 GCF_036898095.1 Palaemon carinicauda
ATTAATATTTCTAGTTTTTTCCTAACGTTCCATATCGATCGGTTTAATAATATCGAGGCTAATTAACTTATTTATCAACTTATCTCGAGTTCTCTGACCTCAAGAGTTTTGTTTAATAAGTCTTGGCGTTCTTCCAAGACTTTTATTTTCAAAGGCTTATTTTATTACCTGTGATCGAAGTTTGGGAATTAGTTTTTTATCTGTGTATTATGGTGTTATGTTTCCCTGTTCTCTCTCTCTCTCTCTCTCTCTCTCTCTCTCTCTCTCTCTCTCTCTCTCTCTCTCTCTCTCTCTCTCTCTCTCTCTCTCTCTCATATCCTTTATCTTCTCCACTTTCTCCTTCCATCCCTTACTTTTTTATCTTCCTTTCCTCCTCCACTTTCTCCTTCCTTCTTCTCCATCTTCCCTCTCCTTTCCCCCTCACTTTTTCCGTCCCCTACATTCCTCTCCTCCTTTTCTCTCAACTTTCTCCTTCTCTTCTCCATCTTTCCTCTCCTCCTTACCTTCTCCCCTTTCTCCTTCCTCTCCTCAATTCGTCTGCTTCTTTCCTTTTCGATTTTCTCTTTCTCTTTCATTATTTCCACTCATCCTCCCCTTTCTCTTTCATCTCCTTTATATCTTGTTGAAACTTTTTTTCTTTTACATAATTCTGTATACATTTCCAGTATCTATTACATCCTTAACATTCTCTCTCTCTCTCTCTCTCTCTCTCTCTCTCTCTCTCTCTCTCTCTCTCTCTCTCTCTCTCTCTCTCTCTCAGTGTTTCTGTATGCCGGTGAGTGAATACACTTGTGCGACCCTATAAATATCCTGATTTAACGCAGATAACAAAAGGCTATCAAGTGCAATATAGCTGCAAGTTTTCGTGAATAGTCGGTGATTAGTTTGAGGTCAGCATAGGATAGCTATCTTGTGAATTACTAAAAATCTGATCAAGATGGCGCTCTATAATACAGGCAAAGCTTGGAGGAACATTGCTGCAGTCAGCAAAAGTAAATTCCAGGAATTGGCGAAACAAGAACTCGATCGTCTGATAATAGAGGTCGCTAGTAACTCCAACCAGTGTGACGGAAAAATATTCACAGATATATTGACACAATATGATCCAACAAACTGGAGCAAATCTGCGGAAAACATCAGCAAAACAATAGAAGAAATTCCAAAGAAGATCCAAGTGATAAAGAGACTTATAAAGAAAGTTTACATCAATCAACACATTCCATCAAAGAACAATAAGTCCAATAGGGTGAATATACTGATTGATGCATTGGGGAAAAGAATGCCAAAATGGTGCAATACATGTAAGATATGGTATTCCATTAATAATCCTCAACAACTGATTAGAAAATGCGAGACCTGAAATACAGCAAAAAATAAAAAATAGAGACACAAAGGTATTCTGCTCAACATGCTTAGTCTGGATAGAAAATATAATTAAGTCGAGACTAAATCTTCTAATAGAAGAAGAAGAAGAAGAAGAAGAAGAAGAAGAAGAAGAAGAAGAAGAAGAAGAAGAAGAAGAAGAAGAAGAAGAAGAAAAATTAACAGGATATGTGTAAGGATGCAGAGGAAATCATTGATATAACTTATGATGCCATCCAACACCATACTTACGAAGAAATAAATTATCAGATAGAAACAAATAATAGACCCAAGGGACTCTACCCGGACCTACATACTTTTAGGGAAGAGCAAGAACAAGAAAAAAAAAGAAAAGAAAGATATAGTCTGCAATTTGCTGAAAAGAGGGAATTGCAGATTTGGCGAAAGATGCTACTACAAGCATCCAAAGATATGCCATAATTATTAAATATATGGTAAATGTGCGTATTTAGACGGATATGGAGACGAATGCAGAGATGTCCATCCAAAAAATATGCAAAAACCTAAATGAAGGAAAAGGATGCAAATACAACAAAAAATGTCGATATATGCATCCTGCAACCATGAATGAAAGTAAGAAAACTCAGCAAATAGAAAAGAAAAATGAAAGCAAAAATGAAACAAAAAAAGAAACAAAAAAGCAGGCCGAGTATATACCGCGCTATGCACCAAAGGCCCCAAGATATGATGCCTTTCAACCCAAATATGCACATTTAGAGCCCAACTACAAAGAATGCATCTATAATGCCAGGGGTTGGTGCAGATATGGGGATAATTGCAGATATACACACAAAAATAAATATGAAGGCGAAAGAGCAAATATAATAGAAAAGTTGGATTTTTTAATGGCAGAATTCCTGGAGATGAAGAAAACAACATCATATCAGAACAGGAAGGAAGCATAGGAGAATCCATATTATTACTAATATTAAATAATGGGGATAAAACACTTACCATAATAGTGATGAATGCACAAGGTTTAGTCACGAGTAACTCTAAAAGGAAAATAAAGTTCTTAGAAGAACTAACCCAAATTGAAAAAAATAGATATATTAAATATAAGTGAAACATGGTATTCCCAAGAGACTGGCAGTGATGATCAGATAAAGGGTTTCCAAACATATAGATCAGACAGAGCAAATAGGAATCAAGGGGGAACTGCAATATATGGAAGAGACATAAATCAAGGAAAAGTCTGTGAAAAATACAGCAACACAGAATGTGAATTGATTGCGGTAGAATTTGAATTTGAAAAAATAGTGAATATTGTAGTTTACAGACCCCCAAATACCAAGGAGTTTGACATAATAATAGAAAAAATAGATGATATATGTAGAAACCACAAAGATTGGAATATACTCCTATCTGGAGATTTTAACTTTCCTTTCGTGGATTGGAAAGACCGGATAGAAGAAAGTGGTTGTATATATCCATATAAAAAAAAGAGTAATAGTAGTGCAGAAGATAAGATGCAATTTGAAAAGCTTCAAGATATGCTATTAGAACATAATATGCAACAAATAAACCACATTGCAACAAGTAAGGAAAATGTCCTAGATCTAGTATTTGTGAACGAGGTGAATTATGTTAAAGAAATAATAGGGTATAACACGGGAATTTCAGACCACAATGTCATAGAATTAATAGTTCATTCCAAAGAAAGTGATCGCAGAATTAATCAAAGCACAAAACGTTGGGAAGGATATGGAAAATATAATTTTTACAGTAAGAATATAAAATTGTCAGAAATAAATGAAGAACTGAACAAAGAATGGAAAAATGTATTCGTAAGTGATAATATACCGGTAAATATGGACATACTGTACAAAATACTGGAGAAAATTGGTGAAAAATATGTACCGAAAAAAACAATAAATAAAAAACCTGCATACCAAGAGACAGAAAGATCTTATTTCAGAAAATTAGAAAATGGAAGAAAAATCTTGCAAAAGAAAAAAATGTGTGGAAAATGATGGAAATAAAATGTAAAATAGAAAATACAGAACAAAAGATTATACAATCGAAAGAAAATGAAAAAAGGGATTTAAAAGAAAGGACACTTCAAAATATAAAAAAAACCCCAAAGTACTTTACTCCTATGCAAAAAAGATGAATAAAGGGAGATTAGAAATAGGCCCTCTAAGAATTGAAGGACAGTTAAAGAATGAAGAAAAGGAAATATGCAACATATTAGCAGAAAAATATAAGAGTGAGTTCATGCCAAGAATAGCGAATGAGAATAACGAAACAGAAATGAGAGAAGAAAATGTTGAATATCTAATGGATATAGATATTAATGAAGCAGATATTGTCAAGGCTATAAGCAAAATTAAAAATGGATCAGCAGCCGGACCAGATGGAGTCCCAGCGATTTTGTTAAAAAAAACTGCACACACTATCGCGAAGCCGCTTGCAATATTGCTAAGACAAAGTGTAGATATGAGCGAGATATATGTTAAACATAAATTAGCTTATATAACCCCTATTTTCAGAAGTGGATCAAGACTAGAGGCAAGCAGTTATAGACCTAATAGTCTAACATCGCATATCATGAAAGTGTATGGAAGGGTAATAAAAAAGAAAATAATGAACCATTTGTTTAAAAATAATTTGTTTAATATAGGTCAACACGGTTTTGTGCCCGGAAAAAGTACACAAACCCAACTGATAGCACACTATGAAAACATATACAAAAATATGATAAATGAAAAAGACACAAATGTGATCTATCAAGATTTTGCAAAAGCCTTTGACAAGGTAGACCATAATTTTATAGAGAAAAAAATGAGAAAGCACAATATTGTGGGAAAGATAGGAAAATGGGTAAAAAAATTCCTGCAAAACAGAAAACTGATAGTGGTTGCAAATGACGAGAAATCAGATGAAGCTCAAGTAATATCTGGCGTGCCACAAGGTACGGTACTAGCTGCACAGCTGTTTGTTATTATGATCTCAGACATAGACTGTGATGTTAAAAACTCTGTAGTGAGAAGTTTCGCAGATGACACAAGAATAAGTAGAAAAATTACTTGTGATGAAGATAGGAACTCACTACAAAGAGATCTAAACAAAATATATGAATGGGCGGAGATAAATAGGATGGTATTTAACTCCGATAAATTCGAATCAATAAATTATGGAAACAGAGAAGGAATGGTATATGCATACAAGGGACCTAATAACGAGACAATCACAAACAAGGAAGCAATTAAAGACCTTGGTGTAATGTTAAATAGGAATATGTTATGCAACGACCAAATAGCAACACGGTTGGCTAAATGTAAAGCAAAAATGGGAATGTTATTCAGACACTTTAAAACCAGAAAAGCTGAAAACATGATTATGCTTTACAAAACTTATGTACGTAGTACACTCGAGTACTGCAATGTGATATGGTACCCACACTACCAAAAGGATATTGCACAAATAGAGAGTGTACAAAGGCCCTATAATACTAGAATAGAAGAAGTTAAGGATCTTGACTACTGGGAAAGACTGCAATTTTTAAAACTATACAGTCTAGAAAGGAGAAGAGATACATGATAATACAAGCATGGAAGCAAATAGAAGGAATTACTGAAAACATCATGGTGCTAAAAATATCAGAAAGAGCAAGCCGAGGTAGATTAATAGTGCCAAAAAATATACCAGGAAAACTAAGGAAGGCGCAAAGGACATTAATCCACTACGCACCAGCATCGATAATGCAGCGACTATTTAATGTACTGCCAGCTCATCTAGAAAACATATCAGGAGTGAGCGTCGATGTGTTTAAGAATAAGCTCGATAAATACCTAAGATGCATCCCAGACCATCCAAGACTGGAAGATGCAAAATACACCGAAAGATGCATTAGCAACTCTCTGGTGGATATACGAGGTGCCTCACACTTAAGGACCTGGGGGAACCCAAACATTTGGCAATAAGGCTCTCTCTCTCTCTCTCTCTCTCTCTCTCTCTCTCTCTCTCTCTCTCTCTCTCTCTCTCTCTCTCTCTCTCTCTCTCTCATTGTTTAGAATTATTTTATTCTTAAATCCGGCACTGGGGGAACCCAAACATTTGGCAATAAGGCTCTCTCTCTCTCTCTCTCTCTCTCTCTCTCTCTCTCTCTCTCTCTCTCTCTCTCTCTCTCTCTCATTGTTTAGAATTATTTTATTCTTAAATCCGGCACTGAATAACCCAGTGTACCTTTGATTTAGCACTAAAGGTCAACCATCTATCTATTTATTTCTTTCTTTACCTTTAACTTACGCAAATCAGAGAAAAGATTTTCATACATCTGAGTACACATTGGGAAAAGTTTCTTTTGATCAAACGTCATTGGTACTAATACTTGATTTTATTGTTTATTTCTTGATGCCAGAAAATATTTTAAAATAAATTTAATCTTAATATTATTTTATGCTTCAGAAGATCTCAATGCAGGGTTACAACGAGATACTTCATAGGCCATGATTATTTGACCCAAGTTATTAATCCTTGTGATTATTTAACCCAAATTATCAGTCCCTGTGATTAATTGACCCAAATTATTTGTCCCCATTATTATTATTTGACCCATGCTATTAGTCCTTGGGATTATTTGACCCAAATTATTAGTCCTCATGATTATTTGACCCAAGTTATTAATCCTTTAAAGGTTTTAAAGGCCGCTCATGAATGGCAGAGGCTAGGGACAGTGACATTGCCCTATCAATTAGAACAATGCCCTAAAGACACCATATGTACATATGACCAGCGCCCAAGCCCCCTCTCCACCCAAGCGAGGACCAAGGAGGGCCAGGCAATGATTGATTTTTTGACTCAAATTATCAGTCCCTGTGATTATTTGACCAAAATTATTAGTCCCCATGATTATTTGACTAAAGTTATTAATCCCTGTGATTATTTGATCCAAATTATTAGTCTCCATGATTATTTGACCCAAGTTATTAATTCATGTGATTAAATGATCCAAATTATCAGTCCATGTGATTATTTGAACCAAATCATCAGTCCATGTGATTATTTGAACCAAATCATCAGTCCATGTTATTATTTGACCGAAATTATTACTCTGTGATTATTTGACCCAAGTTATTAATCCTTGTGGTTATTTGTCCCAAGTTATTAATCCCTACGATTTAACCCAAATTATCATTCCATGTGATTATTTGACCCAAATTATTAGTTCATCTGATTATTTAACCCAAGTTATTAATCCCCGGGATTATATAGGCCTAACCCAAATTATCATTCCATGTTATTATTTGACCAAAATTATGAGTCCCTGTGATTATTTAACCCAAGTTATTAATCCCTGGAGTTATTTGACCAAAATTCTCAGTCCATGTATTATTTGACCCAAATTATCAGTGCGTGTGATTATTTGATCCAAACAGTCACTGTGATTATTTGACCGAAACTATTAGTTCCAATGACTATTTGACCCAAGTAATCAATCCCTATGATTATTTGACCAAAATTATTATCACACTAACAGTGTTTTTAAGGTTCAGAGGCCAGCAAAAAGATTTTAAAAAGCTGGATAAAAGAAGGCATGTATATAATATACCTTGGCTATCAATCTGAAGTCATATATCACCCCCGATATGACGTGGTACTTCTTGTTAAAATCTTTATTCAAGAAATTGTATATCCTTATTTGACGGTATTTGTGGGATACTATTTATCCAAGCTAATCTGATAAGAATAACAACCTTAAATTGTACAGTTAAAAGATCTAGAAATTGCATTTGGTTTATGTTACAGAAGACAAAAGAAAGAGGAAGAAAGAGAAATATGGAGTAGAAAGAAGTATATGAAAGGAAATGTCCTAGCATGGAATGATAAAGTATCAGGTCAAGAAATTGTATTTTGATTATGTTACAGAAGACAAAAGAAAGAGGAAGAAACAGAAATATGGAGTAGAAAAAAGTATATAAAAGTAAATGTTCAAGCATCGAAAGATAAAGTATCAGATCAAGAAATTGCAATTTGATTATGTTACAGAAGACAAAAGAAAGAGGAAGAAAGGGAAATATGGAGTAGAAAGAAGTATAAATGTTCCAGTATCGAAAGAAAAAGTATCAGATCAAGAAATTTCATTTTGATTATGTTACAGAAAACAAAAGAAAGAGGAAGAAAGAGAAATAGGGAGTAGAAAGAAGTATATAAAAGAAAATGTTCCAGAATCAAAAGATAAAGTATCAGATCAAGAAATTGCATTTTGATTATGTTACAGAAGACAAAAGAAAGAGGAAGAAAGGGAAATATGGAGTAGAGAGAAGTATAAATGTTCCAGTATCGAAAGAAAAATCACCAGATCAAGAAATTGCATTTTGTTTGTGTTACAGAAGACAAAAGAAACAAGAAGAAAAAGAAATAGGAAATGGAGAAAACTACATAGAAATAAATGTTTAAGGATTGAAAGAAGAAAATAAGATAGATTATCAGTTAATGACCGATAAGGGACACGAGATACGACCCTCAAAATCGGTATTTTTTTTTTTTTTTCCCGTTCCATCCACATTTTGGATTGCCGAAGGACCCTTAGCCCTCCCATAAGCAATTAAGGAGCAAGTGATGGCTCAGGACAAGATAACCCTTTTCGAGTTCCTCATTTCCTAATGTTTTCTTTGACGTCGTTTTTGGCATGACGGTTAATCCAAGTAATGGTCGTCAGTCGTGTCTTTCTCCTTGTGTACTTCTGTGATTGGAAATAGGGAGTCTGTGTATTTATAGGATTTTTATTTCTGTATACACACTGTACGTGTATACGAACGCATATATTTCTATATGTGGTCGTCGTCTCGAATTGCCATTTTTCATCTATTTCTATCTTGCTTCATTTATTCCCTTCTCTCTCAAGTCCTCCCCTACATAGTCCCTATATCTCCTTCGTGGTCTTCCCATTGTTCTTTTACATTGAACTTCCATATCTATATACACTGTATATATATATATATATATATATATATATATATATATATATATATATATATATATATATATATATATATATATATATACACACACACACATATATATATATATATATATATATATATTTATATATATACATACATATATGTGTGTATATATATATATATATATATATATATATATATATATATATATATATGCATATATATATATATATATATATATATATATATATATATATATATATATATATATATATATATATATATATATATATATATATATATATATATATATATATATATATATATATATAGATATACTGTATAATATATATATGTATATATATATATATATATATATATATATATATATATATATATATATATATATATATATATATATATATATATATATATATATAATGTCACGCATTCATTTGCTAAAGCTATCCATATTAGGATTAAAGACATTGTCGTGAGTTTAATAAGTAAATATATCTTTTGACATTTAAATATATTTATGTATTAATCAACAGTTATATTTAACATTGGTGTTCAAGATTGGTGTGCAAATTATACCAATTCGCACCTCTTCCACCTTTCCTTATTAGGAGCACAATCCCCTTGAGAATTAAGTCTAGAAGACTTTTATGTCATCTATTCTAATTTTCTTAGATCTCACTTCATAAAGTCTGAGACGTTACAGAAAAATAAATCGTATGGTAGTACTTTTGTTTTCCTTTTTTCAGTGTGTTTTCCATGTTTCTTTTATTTTCGTTCATTTTAAATATCACCAACAAAAAAGTTTTTTCATTATTGAACGGATATAATTGAAGTTATAACTTGATCTATGTACCACACTTTAGTCAGTCTGAATCCAGTGCATCCCAAATATTTTTCTTGACGAGGATGAGTGTGGTGTCACTCATCACCATGCAACAAACCTATTTTCTTGAACCAGAGTCTCACCAACTTAAATCAAGAAAGGCCTGTTGTCTTCAGATTAAGGTTTGATTAGGGAGTTGAACGAAAATGATAAAACCTTTTAACATTTGGTATCAGTTCCAGTAAAAAGATTCGATTCTGTTTCACTCCTTGCTCCATAACAGTTTTCAGCGCTTGTGGTTAAGCCTTTGAGGATGTTTGTAATTCTATATGCATTTATCCTTAAGGGTAATAGTGTTTAAGAGTACTCTAACTTTCATTTCTATGTACCACGAGTGCAATGCAAGGAGTGCTATAACCCTTCCTGAGTGGGTATACCTTAACGTGGTAAAAGGGTTGGTGTATCGCCATGATCAGCAAAGCTGTTTTAGTCATGGCCTCACATAATATGTTGGTTTTCTGTGAGCGATCACCACTATCACCAATCTGCAGTGGCCAGCGTGTTGATAAAATGTCTAAAACAAAGACAAGAGTATTGCCATGTCTGAGGCCTTTTTCCTGCAGTGGACTAGAACCAGCTGCAATTATTGTTGTTGATAAGTCACCCTAGTCTTAGATTGGTGTTGGTACTAGAATATTCCCATTGAAGGCCTCTTCTGGTAACTCCTTTGCCCTGTTTTCCTTGGCTCTTTTCGATTATTTTCTGTTTTAACTTGTATCATGTTATGTTATTCTTTAAAGGCCTTAAGTGGTAACCCCTTTTTCTTTATTTGTATGGTTCTTTACGACTATTCATTTTCTAATCTAACTTGCATCCTGTTAAGATGCTCTCTGCTCTTTTCTTGCTTCGGGTTCAGTATTCTACAGAGGCTCTCTCAACAACTACTACACTTCAGTTAATACTACTGCCTCTCCTTTCACTATTATTGATAATAATAACAATATTCTATATACATTTACATCAATTGGCATCTTTGAAAAGGACTTCGCTAACACGCTTCTCAAGGAGGGTAGATGTCTACAGCATCCCTTCGTGTGGCTATGTAGCAACTATAGATCGCTCCTCTATATAAACACTACGAAATTGGACCGAATAATCATTTGCTATGGAACTCTCGATTCGTTTCCATCTGGTAATGAAGTTCATACTGCGTTCTGTTTGCTCTGTACATACTGATGACTGTGTGTGTGACGAGAGCTGCATTTGACATTATGATATTCGATATAATCTTGGGGGTTTAATCGATTTTATCTTATGATTGGTGCTTTTTGTTTACATTAGAATTCTGAGCTTGTTTATTTCTAGATAGTGATTGTTGTTGTCGTTGATATTATGACCTGATTTTGTTTAATTCTGTTTTGATCTTCAACTAATGCGAATTGTGCTAATGAATATGAGAAGGTTAATCTGATGTTTGAGGTGTTATCCAATTTTTAATATTGATTAATTGTTCCTTCACAACTTACTGAACTTCTGTGAATATAACAAGAACAACAACAACATGCATCCGTTTCTAGTTCACTGCAGGACAAAGTCCTCAAACATGTCCTTAGTCAAGTCTGGCGTTTGGCCATTTTCCTCCCCACGCTGGCCATATCGGATTGGTGATGTTGCGAGACTAGTCTGATTGCTCACAACAAACTAACCTAATACGAAGGCCCTGACTAGTACAGCTTTGCTGATCATGGCGATATACAAACCCTTTCACCACGTTAAGGTATCCACATAAATAGTAGATTACTACCAGTATGGTAAAAAATAGTCCGTTTATAAAATGTTTTAACCTACTGAAGCCCCAAAGTGCTAATCTTTTGGTATGAGATTATATTTTGTTCAGACCCTCTTTCATTAATTACTGATGTTATTATTGGAAAACCTATATGCTACAAGACCAAGGGATCCAAAAGCGAAAGCAGCTTAGTGTAGTGGGGAACTAGAGAACTATTGAATAAGTAATGAGGAAAATGTGAAATCTCCCCTGTATAATAAAAAGCAAGGGACGGGCTGTATATATATATATATATATATATATATATATATATATATATATATATATATATATACTGTATATATATATATATATATATATATATATATATATATATGTGTGTGTGTGTGTGTGTGTGTGTGTGTATATATTATATATGTGTGTATGTATATTATATATATATATATATAATTTATATATATATATATATATATATATATATATATATATATATATATATATATATATATACATATATATATGTATATGTAGATATATGTATATCGATACATACATATATATATATATATATATGTATATATATATATATATGTATATATATATATATATATATATATATATATATATATATATATACATATATTTCTTTTTTTCCTGTCAGGCTGAGTGGCGTTACCAATCGTATGACCAATCGGTCTCTCCCCATTCCTTGGGTAGAAGGAATAGTGAGTAGTAGTAATTAGGAAAGTGGGAGGGCGTGGGGAAGGTTGAATCTGTGTGCATATCTATCTAAATATTTAGCCTTAATTTTTGACCGGTCGTATACACTAGTCTATCAAGATCAGCGAAAACGTTCAATAGGTTACGTTAGCTATAAAACATTCGTTGTTTTGTATATCTGCTCACAATTTGACCGTATATTATATATATATATATATATATATATATATATATATACTGTGTATATATATATATATATATATATATATATATATATATATATATATATATATATATATATTTATATTTATAGAGAGAGATAATTCAACATCTTAGTAGATGTGAATGTCAATTTGTTACTAATTTTTTTGAGTTTTCGTTTGTAGATTTTAACAACTTATTTATAAAAAAAGTAAAATTCAGTGTGATGGTCTGCACAAGTAGGCAGAATGGGAGTAAAGAAAAGGAGATGCTCAGATTGACATCAATATCGCAGGCATTGTCTTGTTATGCAAAGGAAGACCGGTGAAACCCACAGAATGCCTTTTACAATAAAATATGCCTCGGAGAAGGCAGGAGGAATCTAACGTTAGTATACCACCTTGATGCACTGCAGGTATTAATCAGTACAGGGTCTAAGAATCCCAGTGGTTCACAAACTTTTTTTTTTCTGTCATTTTCACCTGTACCTATTAAAAAAAAAAAGTCCATTTCTTTTACCGAGGCAATTTGCACCGACTCGCAGCGGTGCCCTTTTAGCTCGGAAAAGTTTCCTGATCGCTGATTGGTTAGAATTATCTTGTCCAACCAATCAGCGATCAGGAAACTTTTCCGAGCTAAAAGGACACCGCTGCGAGTCGGTGCAAATATGCCTCGCTAAAAGAAATTGACTATAGTTCAACCATCCAGATATCTCGCTTCATGAGTATAAGGGAAAGGGTACTCAAAACACACTAATTTATATGAAAATTATACAACTATACTGATAAACATTTGGTTTATATCTACAACAAAGATACTTTCTCTCTCAGACATGAGAAAAGGCATCTAACCCTTTTTTATTGCTAGTAGGTAGTGTAATTATTTCTTCCCTGATAGCTTGAAATTTCCCCCTAGGGGGAAATTTCTTCCAGTTGAGGAAATGCTGGTCAAGACAGCGTCCAGTTGCCCTTTAGTTGTTATTTACTTCATTCACTCTTCCTTTATTCCATTCTTCTGTTCACCCTTTTAACCTTTATTCTAGGGGGGAACCACTGGGTTCTCCCCACATAGATATTGAATGGACTCCTTGATCTCAACATGGCCCATATTCCCTAAATCAGTCAATTAACAATTTATCTCCCTTAATGATATAAGAGCAAGTGTCTTTGATTATATATATATATATATATATATATATATATATATATATATATATATATATATATATATATATGTATATATATACACACATATATTCCTCGGGTAGAGGGTAGAGTTAATATTCATATCCTGGTGAGAGGTAGTGCGTATGTGTGAGTGCATAACTAAATATTCAGCCATTATTTTTGACGGGTAACGTGCAGTATTATTATTATTATTATTATTATTATTATTATTATTATTATTATTATTATTATTACTAGCCAAGCTACAACCCTAGTTGGAAAAGCAAGATGCTATAAGCCCAAGGGCTCCAATAGGGAAAATAGCTCAATGAGGAAAGGAAATAAGGAAATAAATAAACGATGAGAATAAATTAACAATAAATCACACTAAAAAAAGTAACAACGTCAAAACAGATATGTCCTATATAAACTATTAACAACGTCAAAAACAGATATGTCATATAAAAACTATAAAAAGACTCATGTCTGCCTGGTCAACATGAAATCATTTGCTCCAACTTTGAACTTTTGAAGTTCTACTGATTCAACTACCCGATTAGGAAGATTATTCCACAACTTGGTCACAGCTGGAATAAAACTTCTAGAATACTGTGTAGTATTGAGCCTCATGATGGAGAAGGCCTGGCTATTAGAATTAACTGTCTGCCTAGTATTACGAACAGGATAGAATTGTCCAGGGAGATCTGAATGTAAAGGATGGTCAGAGTTATGAAAAATCTTATGCAACATGCATAATGAACTAATTGAACGACGGTGCCAAAGATTAATATCTAGATCAGGAATAAGAAATTTAATAGACCGTAAGTTTCCGTCCAACAAATTAAGATGAGAATCAGCAGTTGAACACCAGACAGGAGAACAATACTCAAAACAAGGTAGAATGAAAGAATTAAAACACTTCTTCAGAATAGATTGATCACCAAAAATTTTATAGCATATAGCAGAAGTCGTGGAGAGGAAAGCCGTAATAAATAGGCGTGATTTATTAAAAAAAGGAGCATTTAGAAATAGCCCATACTATTCAGCTAATTACTAAAAGCTTGAATAGTGGGCAAATCAAATTTTAAAAGAATGAAAAATGAATCTATAAAAATGTTATAGACAATAAAGTCATAGTCTGGCCATGTGGAGAGAATGGAAACCAAATGAAAGTAGGATATATATATATATATATATATATATATATATATATATATATATATATATATATATATATATATATATATATATATTGTAAATTATTTGAAACTTTTAAGCAAATATAAGGAAAATCTGAGTGAAGCAAAAAAAAAAAAAAAAGCAAAACTTGAAAAGCTCTCTGAGAGTGCAGAGCTCCGCCACGGTAGCGTATTTCTCGAAAACAACTTGCCCTTCCCAGAATCAATTTAAATGGTAAGGTGTATTTGAAGTTTGTGTGAGAAACCATGTGCGAACTTTGGGTTAAGGTTAGGGTTGATTAATTTGGTTGACCTTTTGCTTGACCTTGACCTTGACATTTGACCTAGTACTATCGAAATTGAATCACTTCCACGTCTCAACATTACAATGAAATCCTGAAAGTTTCACTACTCAATGAGTAAAATTTTGGCCTGGAAGTTCACAAACAAACAGACAAACAGGGCTGAACATAACCTCCTCCCAACTTCGGTGGTGGAGGTAACTACTTTATAGAAATGTTATAGCCAAAGGCATGCAATCTGTCCATGTGGAGAGAATGGGAAGTAAAAAAAAAAATAGTAAAAATAGGGAAGTGGGGAATATGGGGGAAAGGAAGAGTACCCCTGGATACAATCCAGTTTATAGCTCAAAGGCAGGAACTCGGGATGGGAAAGATTAAGGAAATAGAAAGAAAGAGAAGTACAGGAGAAGAATAAAAGAGAGGGGCAGACCCTCTTGCGATATTAGGGAACTGGTATTAGCTACGGGAAGTAAAAGAACATAGGATTTACAGTACCTTATTTACAACTTCTTAATAGGAAGATTTGAACGAATGTTATGTAAAAAAAAAAGACTATAAATGATAAACTCGGTTAAAAAACAATCAAATAACCGAATAGAAAAAAAAATTATCTGAATGTGGAAACACAGGATTTACAGATCAACGCTCCAATACAGTAAATGGCAGACCATAGAGAGAGAGAAGGGGTGGAGAATTCTATATGGGAGTAATGAACGTTTATTAAGGCCTGGATGTTATTACGCGGAAAATGGAGGAAAATCAAGTAAATGTTGATAACTCTACTCATTTTGGGGCACCGGTTTGATGGGAGAGAGAGAGAGAGAGAGAGAGAGAGAGAGAGAGAGAGAGAGAGAGAGAGAGAGAGAGAGAGAGAGAGATTCTTTATACCATATGAATACATGCACGCAGTTAAACCTACGTTTGTATTGATGTGACTATATGTGATGTTACTATGAAACCGTTTGGATGAGAGAGAGAGAGAGAGAGAGAGAGAGAGAGAGAGAGAGAGAGAGAGAGAGAGAGATTCTTTATACATATGAATACATGCTCGCAGTTAAACCTATGTTTGTATTGAAGTGACTATATGTGACGTTGTTATGAAATGTGTATTTACATGTGCATTACACACAAAGACGTATATATATATATATATATATATATATATATATATATATATATATATATATATATATATATATATATATATTCTGTTTTCTATATCAAGTTGCTCTCTTTACAAGTTATTGGGTGATTTCTTTTAATTTTAAAACAACAGTTTGGTACGTTTACATACATATTTTGATTTTGAATGCTAATGTATATATATATATATATATATATATATATATATATATATATATATATATATATATATATATATATATAAATACATATATATATATATATATATATATATATATGTGTGTGTGTGTATAGTGTGTGTGCACTCGTACCTTCATGCCTATTCATGGTACCTGTACATTTTTGTCCGTCATATATACTAGCATATTATTGAAAGAAAATTTCATTGGTTTAAAAGTGTCTATTATTCTCATCTGTTCCTTCAATTCCCCACCACAAAAATCATTTGCATTATCCTCTCCTTTATTTTCATTCTCTTGTTATTCCCACCCATTTCCCAACCTCTCCTTTAAGCATCTCCAGTCTTTCAACATCTCAGCATCATTCTTCGCTCTTATTTTCATATCACCCCCTCCCCTTCCTCTACTAAGGATCTATTTCGCCCTGACCTCAAGTCCATCCCAAAACCTTCTCTATGCAAATCCATTTTTGGGGGTGGGGGAAGGGGGCCGGGTTTGGGGTTCTAGATAAGGGGTAAGGAAGCGTCTTGATCCAGATGTATAACAGATGAGGCGCTTTTCTTTAGCGCCCATCTACCTAGATGAATGTTGTGTGGTTCATCGAAGTCTTTATGCCTATCCCGTCGGCTGCACCCAAATCGTTCACGAATTGCTTTCCTAGGAGGGGGGCTGGTTTAGGGGTGGGCAGGGGTTGCCGCTGATTGCTTTTCGGGGGGAGGGGGAAGGGTAAAAGAGGTGAACTGATGCTTCGTTCCCCCTAAAGGGAAGTGATTGAGGGCGTTTATCAGAGGTTCCTTACGTATCCTTTAAGTAGACAAGGGGGTTTTTATTCTGTGGGGTCGTAGTCTTTTGTTTTTCTTTTCAAGGTTTCTCTTTTAGGTTTTTTTTTTTCTTTTTTTAGCATGGCGTAAAATGTAGTTGTTTTTGTATTTTAAGAAGTAAGTAGTCATTACTGGTTATTATGAATTAAATGATTAAACCGGGGGGTCATTAATTTTAGATGGTCGTAATCATTTTGTTTACGAGATTTATCCCTTAATTTTTGTAGGGGTATTTTTGTTTCTTTTAGTTTAGGTAGTAAATAATCATTATTGTTTATTATAAACAAAGTTATTAAACAAAATAGTTTGATCATCTTCAAAGATAAGAAAGAATGTTTTACTTTTTGGCAAACCAGTTATATATTTTATTCATTGAGATTGATTTAATGATGATTTTCTATTTCAACATAATATAGTTATTTCTGTGTACTAGAAGAACCTAACTGAAGTGAATTGTGTATTTTGAAATTAAGTGACCTTAGGGAGGAGCCATAAAAGTGATTGATGAAAGCTTTCGTAAAAAAAACAATTGTTCTTGAATAAGAATTAGTATATTTATAAGAATAGCTGGTAAACAGCATTGTAGAGAGAGAGAGAGAGAGAGAGAGAGAGAGAGAGAGAGAGAGAGAGAGAGAGAGAGACCTCCCCTCTATTGTTTTTTTTTACTAAGATTTGATGTCTTACATAACATTTGATGGGAACGTTGATCACATACGCCAAACACACACACACTCTCTCTCTCTCTCTCTCTCTCTCTCTCTCTCTCTCTCTCTCTCTCTCTCTCTCTCTCTCTCTCTTCGTGAGTACGAACTGGTACTTTCAACTGACCGGCCGGTGCAAATTAGCTACTTAAGGCAACAGAAAACCACCCCTAGTTTTTCAGTAAACTTCCTGCTCAGAGAGAGAGAGAGAGAGAGAGAGAGAGAGAGAGAGAGAGAGAGAGAGAGAGAGAGAGAGAGAGAATCGTAAAATATGCTATAAGAATTTACGATCACAATGAAAAATGTAATTATTGTTTTCGAAAGAGCAACATTTTTTTCGCAGACTGTCTTTCCAGTTTCATTACACTTAAAGAACTATTTTTTTTCAATTTGAAATAAAAGTATTACTATTCTTAGAACTATTTTTTTTTTCAATTTGAAATAAAAGTATTACTATTCTTAGAACTATTTTTTTTTTCAATTGGAAATAAAAGTATTACTATTCTTAGAACTATTTTTTTTTCAATTGGAAATAAAAGTATTACTATTCTTAGAACTATTTTTTTTTCAATTGGAAATAAAAGTATTACTATTTTTTTAATAGTATCACTTCTTGAAATGTAAATTAATTTGCAATAAACAAGGAAGTGGAGTAATTTCGTAGGCAATTTTCCACATTTTGGAAGTATAGATATTAGAAAAAGAGGTGAACTTCGTAGAATGAGGTGATAAAGAATCAGTGATGGTAAATAAGAAGAATGAGATACTACCGCTAGAGAGTTATGGAGTCTTTTGACTGGCCGGACAGTAGTACATGGGATCCTTCTCTCTGGTTACGGTTCATTTTCCCCCTGCCTACACACACTCACACCGAATAGTCTGGTCTATTCTTTACAGATTCTCCTCTGTCCTCATACACCTGACAACACTGAGATTACCAAACAATTTCTTCTAACTGTACTGTAATTGTTCAGTGGCCACTTTCCTGGTTGTAAGGGTAGAAGAGACTCTTTAGCTATGGTCAGCAGCTCTTCTAGGAGAAGGACACTCCAAAATCAAACCATTGTTCTCTAGTCTTGGGCAGTGCCATAGCCTCTGTACCATGGCCTTCCACTGTCTTGGGTTAGAGTTCTCTTGCTTGAGGGTACAATCGAGGACACTATTCCATCTTATTTCTCTTCCTTTTGTTTTGTTAAAGTTTTTATAGTTTATATTGGAGATATTTATTTTAATCTTGTTGCTCTTCTTAAAATATTTTCTTTTTCTTTGTTTCCTTTCCTCACTGAGCTATTTTCCCTGTTGGAGCGCCTGGGCTTATAGCATCCTGCTTTTCCAACTAGGGTTGTAGTTTAGCAAGTAATGATAATAATAGTAATAATGGAACAATTTCATGATTAAATAGAGAGATGTGAATGTAAGATTAATTAGAGACTTCAGCTTATTGAGCCAAGATATCAATAGCACAGCATCCATTGAATCTTTTAGAAAATTCTATTACATAGAAAATAATCTTTGATGTTTACGTATGGAATTCTGGTAAAGATTATATTGAAAAATCAGAAATTACAATAAACAATTAGTATAAATGTAGAATTTCCTCAATAAACATCTAGAAAAAAAAATATCATAATTCTAAAAACATTGATTTTTATAGGGTGTTTACTTAATGAACTCTTGTTAAAAATATCATTACTGTATATTGAAAAACAGAAAACGAAACTTGATAAACAAATATGTAGATTTTTTTTTAGATTATTGTAAGAACATTAACAAAACAATTGAATAAATGTAGAATTCTTATATAAACATCTAATTGATGGAAACTAATAGGAAACTATTATGTAAGCAACACAATTTCAAGTAAATACACTATATATATAACAGAAAATTCCCTGAAAAATTAGCTCTCATTGAGGTTGATAAATGATAAAAGATTACAAATCTTGATAAAACTAAACTGACTCCAAGGCATCTGATAAATTGATAAGTATTTTGTAACGCCAGGTAAACCTTTCTCATTATAATAATGATGTTCCATCAAGGGTATAACGTTCCCTGTTATTAAAGATGGATTTTATATAATATTCAAAAGTCATTCTCATGTTAGGCAAGGTAGATCCTTTGGCAGTATTAATTAATTATTATTAGTTTTAATTATTATTATGATTAATTATTATTATTTTATTATTATTATTATTATTATTATTATTATTATTATTATTATTATTATTATTATTAAATACGTCGGAAATCTCTTGATCACCGTGGCAGTGATTATTATGATAAACACTTTAATGAGTTGTGATATTATTATTATTATTATTATTATTATTATTATTATTATTATTATTATTGTTAGCTAAGCTACAACCCTAATTGGAAAAGCAGGATGCTATATGCCCAAGGGCTCCAACAGGGAAAAATAGCATAATGAGGAAAGGAAATAAGCAAGTAAATAAATTATATATGAGAAGTAATGCATAAACAGTATATTATTATTATTATTATTATTATTATTATTATTATTATTATTATTATTATTGTAGTAATGATAATAATAATAATAATAATTGTTATTATTATTATTATTATTATTATTATTGTTATTATTATTAATAATAATATTTTTATTTTTATTATTTTATTATTATTATTATTATTATTATTATTATTATTGTTATTATTATTATTATTATTATCATTATTATTATTATTAGCTAAGCTAAAACCTCAGTGGGAAAAGAAGAATGTTATAAGTCCAAGGGCTCCAACAGGGAAAAGTAGCCCAGTGAGGAAAGGAAACAATGAAATAAATAAACTACAAGAGAAGTTATGAACAATTAAAATGAAATATCCTAAGATCAGTAACAACTTTAAAATAGATATGTCAATATGTCAGCCTGTTCAACATAAAAACATTCACTGCAAGTTTGAACTTCCTGAAGCTCCACCGAATCAACTGCCTGAATAGTGAGATCATTCCAAAATCTGATCATAGCTGGAATTAAACTTCTAGTCAAATGTGATAATTTGTATTCATGGAGAAAATTGCCAGTAATGATTCTGAAGTAAAAAAGAGGAAACTTATCAATTGTACTGTTTTTTTTTTCTTTGTGAGAACTATATTTATTATGGGGATTTACTTTTCGCTATTTATTTTTCTTTGTTCCTTTCTTCACTGAGCTAATTTTTCATGTTGGAGCCCCTGGGCTTATAGCATCCTGCTTTTCCAATTAGGGTTGTAGCTTAGCAAGTAATAATAATAATAATAATAATAATAATAATAATAATAATAATAATAATAATAATAATAATATACTTTTCTATTTCATAATCATCAAAGTTTTCTATTCACCATTTTGGGCATTTAGATTTTTTTAGATAGAGCCTACTCGTTCATAAAAGGTAATAATTATCTTTATTATTTAGTATTCTGAATGTTTTATTACAGCTATAAAGATACTGTGGAATAATCTTTCTAATCTTGCAGTTGATTGGGTAGAACTTTAGAATTTCAAACTTGCAACCAATGATTTCATGTTGTACAGGTTGAAATAAGTCTCTACTCGTATTTCATACAAGATTTTATGGATGTTATATATTAGACTCTTTGTTCATTACCCTCGTATATAGTTTATTTATTTCTTTATTTAATTTCCTCACTGAGTTACTTTCCCTCTTTCGAGACGGCCTTGGTTGTAGCCCTAGAGCTTAAAGCATCCTGCTTTTCCAAGAAATGTTATTAGAATTATTATTTTTTAAATAATTAAAATTATAATGATTATTAAAAGAATTAGAATTTTATTATTAAAATGACTAAAATTGATAGTTTTTAAGGTTTTAAAAAATATTAATATTATTGAATGTTTTATGATTTAAAATTATGAAAATTATTATTATGAAAATTATTAAGATTATACGTATTAAAGTTATCAACATTTTAAAAATTATTGATATTTAATGCATTATTGTTATTTAAAATTATGAAAATTATTAATATTACGGAAATTATTAAGATTATAATTATTAAAATTATTATAACGATTATCATTATAAATATAAATTTTTGACGTCATAAAATAGCAACTAATGAGAAATACGTAAATGATTTTTTCCTGAGAACTATAAAACATATTTCATTCCGAAAGACAAAGTTTTCCTATTGGCCTCCCCAACTCCCAATCCCACGATAGGCCTGTGTCCATTAAAGATACCACATAACTCATTCACATCACCGAATATCCATTTGCTTAAGGAGATAAAAACAGGGGATTGAAAAACTTCTACGCTCTTATAATGATTTTGAAGAAGGGCAAGAAAGAAAAGAGAATTATTCAACGATGAATAAAGGTTCATTCATTGCTATGTTGTATAGTTTACTTTTATTGATGAAAAATAATTTTGATATTTTTTTTTTTTGCATGATTACCTTTGAACAGGAAGCTATAAAATCGGACTGGTTTATTTATTTGTCTCACTATGTCTGTGGACAGGATTACATCGAAACTACATGACGGATTTTGACTAAATTTTCACCTCAGATAGATCTTGGATCATGGACGACCCCATTCAATTTTGGAGAGGATCCAGATTATGGGTCCGGATTTGCATTATACGCCATTTCAAAGATAATGTCAAAACTACTGGATGGATTTTAATGAAATTTTTCCACAGATAGATCCTACAGTAGGTCCGGAACGACCCGATTAAATTTAGGATAGGATCCGGATCAGACTCCAGATTTGCATTTTTCGCCATTTTAAAGATAACGTCAAAACTACTGGATGGATTCTAAATTTTTTTTTTTACCATAGATAGATTTCATGTCCGGAACGATCCCATTAAGTTTAGGAGAGGATCCAGATCCGGATCCAGATTTGCATTTTTTGCCATTTTAAAGATAACGTCAAAACTACTGGATGGATTCTAATTTTTTTTTTTACCATAGATAGATTTCATGTCCGGAACGATCCCATTAAGTTTAGGAGAGGATCCAGATCCGGATCCAGATTTGCATTTTTTGCCATTTTAAAGATAACGTCAAAACTACTGGATGGATTCTAAATTTTTTTTTTTACCATAGATAGATTTCATGTCCGGAACGATCCCATTAAGTTTAGGAGAGGATCCAGATCCGGATCCAGATTTGCATTTTTTGCCATTTT
>NC_090760.1:19988795-20008795 GCF_036898095.1 Palaemon carinicauda
ATCTCTTTTATAGTCTCATTTCTAATCATGATCTGCCATTCAAGTCCAAATATCCTTTTGATGGCTTTATTTTCAAATCTACTAAATCTATTGGAGATTGTTTCATTTTCATACCATGACTCATGTCCATAGAGTAACACCGATCTCGCTAAACTGATATATAGTCTTATTTTATATGTAATTTCAGCCGATTTGATTTCCAAATTTTACATAACCCAGCCATTGTCTGATTTGCTTTTTTTCAATCCTTCACTAAACTCTAATTCTAAAGACCCAGCATTGGAGATCATAGTTCCTAAATACTTAAATGATTCCACATCATTAATCCATTCTCCTTTCAATATTTCATCTCTCATTGTATACTCCGTTCTCATCATCGCTGTCTTTCTTCTATTTACCTTCTGCCCAACCTCGTGTGATATTTCATGCATTCTGGTAAGCAAGTATTGCAAATCCTGTGGTGTTCTGTTAACAAGGACAGCATCATCAACATACTCTACATCTGCTAGATTCCTATCATCAATCCAGCCCATTCCTTCTCCACTATCTATGATCGTTCTACGCATTACAAAATCCATGTGGAGGATAAACATCATAGGTGACAACACCTTCCTTTGGAGTACTCCGCTATTCCCTGGAAATTCATTTGATAAGACTCCATTAACATTAACTTTGCACTTGCTATGCTCATGAACAGACTATCAGATTAACATATTTAAGCGGAATTCCATAATAACGCAGGATTCTCCACAAAATTGGCCTGTACAGGTTATCAAAGCCTTTTTCGTAGTCCACAAATGCCATCAAAAGGGGATTTCTATATTCTACGCATTGCTGTACAGCATGTCTCAAAATGAAAATTTCGTCAGTGCAACTTCTACCTTTTCCAAATCGTGCTTGTTCATCTCTCAGCTTTTCATCAATCTTTCTCTCCAGTCTCTTAAGGATAAGCATTCTATATGTTTTCATACCAACTTACGTAAGTGTTATGCCTCTAATTATTGCAATCAGTCAGGTCTCATTTTTGGCCACTTTCAAGAAACACTCCTAATTCCCATTCATCAGGTTTTGCCTCTTCATGCCACATTCTACAAAATAATCTTGTGAGTAGCCTGGGAGTCATCTCCTTTTCGGCCAGAATCATCTCGGCAGTTATTCCATCGTATCCATATGCTTTCCATTTCTTTAGTATATATATATATATATATATATATATATATATATATATATATATATATATATATATATATATATATATATACCCATACATTTTATATATATATATATATATATATATATATATATATATAAATACACACACATATATATAAAAAAATATACACACACATATACATATATATATATATATATATATATATATATATATATATATATATATATATATATATATATATATATAAATATATATACACACACACACACATATATATATATATATATATATATATATATATATATATATATATATATATATATATATATATATAATTTATATATATACACACACTTCAAACACCGATTACTAGTATATATTTTCATTACCACAACATGTTATCAATAATAAACTCTGTCAAAACAATCTAGACATCTAAGAAAACAAAACAAATATGCATATTGAAAATACTATAGTAGAGCAAGAAAATTAAACAAAAATAGCAAAAAAGTTCTACCGAATCAACTGCGAGATTAGGAAGTTCAATCCACAGTCTGGTGACAGCTGGAATAAAGTTTCCCGAATCCTGTGCATATCTTCACAGGTTATTAGGAAAACTCTGTTGTCGGTTATGCGTTTATAAATTACCTATACCACATTTTGATAGTAGATAATTTTTTTTTTCCCAAAAAATGCATAATATATAAACTTTGAAGAATAACACTTTGATAAAAAGAAGAAACTATGTTATTTTTAATGCGATGGCTGATTAAATTTGCTATATAAAAAGATAGGAAATATATGATTTCCAAAAATAAAAGATATTTTTTCATATATTTTTTTCAAAACGATGCAAGACTATCGTGCACGAAATTACAAAAGTTTCATAAATATGAATCCGCTTTGATGTCCAGTTTGAGAAAGCGAGCGAAAGGGTTGGAAAAGTGAATTTTCTCATGTGGCCACGAGAGAGAGAGAGAGAGAGAGAGAGAGAGAGAGAGAGAGAGAGAGAGAGAGAGAGAGAGAGAGAGAGAGAGAGAGAGAGAGAGAGAGAGAGAGGGGGGATTCTTACATGGAATCTTAATTAAAGATATGTCAGATCAAATTCCAGTTGCATCTTCTGCAAGTGACTTCGCGAATGCAGGAACGGCCTCGTTCCGACGGGCATATTTTCCGGTTTGTAATCAGGGTCGGTTTTCAATTGCAGTTTACGGTTTCTGAAATTTTCACATGCAATTATGGTTTCTGAAAATTTCACTTGCAATTACGGTTTCTGAAATTTTCACTTGCAATTATGGTTTCTGGAAATTTCACTTGCTTCACTTGCAATTACGGTTTCTGAAATTTTCACTTGCAATTATGGTTTCTGGAAATTTCACTTGCAATTACGGGCTCTGAAATTTTCACTTGCAATTACGGTTTCTGAAATTTTCACTTACAATTGCGGTTTCTGAAATTTTCACTTGCAATTACGGTTTCTGGAATAATTATGGTTTCGGAAATTATCACTTACAATTATTGTTTCTGAAATTATCACTTACAATTAAGGTTTCTGAAATTTCCACTTGCAATTACGGTTTCTGTTCTGAAAATTTCACTAGCAATTACGGTTTCTGAAATTTTCACTTGCAATTACGGTTTCTGAAATTTTCTCTTGCAATTTACGGTTTCAGAAATTTCCACTTTCAATTATATTTTCTGGAAATTTCACTTGCAATTATGGTTTCGGAAATTTTCACTTGCAATTACAGATTCTGAAATTTCCACTGAAATTTTGACTTTCAAATATTGTATCTTAAATGGATTCTGAAATTTCCACTTGCAATTATGGCTTCTGAAATTTCTACTTGCAATTACGGCTTCTGAAATTTTCGGTTGCAATTATGGTTTCTCAAATTTTCACCTGCTATTACGGTTTCTAAAATTTCCACTTGCAATTACGGTTTCTGAAATTTTACTTTTAATTAAGGTTTATGAAAATTTCCCTTGCGATTATGGCTTGGAAATTTTCACTTGAAATTACATTTTTTTGGAAATTTCACTCGCAGTTACGTTTTTTGGAAATTTTCACGGTTTGTTAAATTTTCACTTGCAAATACGGTTTCTGAAAATTTCACTTACAATTACGGTTTCTGAAATTTCCACTGGCAGTTACTATTCCTGAAATTTTCACTTGCAATTATGCCTTCTGAAATTTTTGTTTGCAATTATGATTTCTGAAATTTTCACTTGCAATTATGGCTTCTGAAATTTTCACTTACAATTATGGTTTCTGAAATTTTCACTTGCAATTATGAAGTCTGAAATTTTCACTTACAATTACAGCTTCTGAAATTTCCATTTGCAGTTACGGTTTCCGAAATTTCCACTTGCAATTACGGCTTTTGAAAATTTCACTTGAAATGATGTTTTCTGAAATTTTCACTTGCAATTACAGTTTCTGAAAATTTCACGTATGATTACGGTTTCTGAAATTTTCGTTTGCAATCCCAGTTTCTGAAATTTCCACAATTACAGTTTCTGAAATTTTCACTTGCAATTAAGGCTTCTAAAATTTTCGTTTGCAATTATGTTTTCTGAAATTTTCACTTGCAGTTATGTTTTCTGAAATTTTCACTTGCAATTACGGATTCTGAAATTTTCACTTGCAATTATGGTTTCTGAAATTTTCACTTGCAATTATGATGTCTGAAATTTCACTTGCAATTACGGTTTCTGAAATTTTCACTTGCAATTACGGTTTCTGAAACTTTCACTTGCAATTACAGTTTCTGAAGTTTTAACTTGCAATTATGGTTTCTGAAATATTAACTTGCAATTACGGTTTCTGAAATTTTCACTTGCAATTATGATGTCTGAAATTTCACTTGCAATTACGGTTTCTGAAATTTTCATTTGCAATTATGGTTTCTGAAATTTTCACTTGCAATTACGGCTTCTAAAATTTTCACTTGCAATTACGGTTTCTGAAATTTTCACTTGCAGTTATGGTTTCTGAAATTTTCACTTGCAATTACGGTTTCTGAAATTTTCACTTGCAAATATGATTTCTGAAATTTCACTTGCAATTACGGTTTCCGAAATTTTCACTTGCAATTACGGTTTCTGAAATTTTCACTTACAATTATGGTTTTTGAAATTTTCATTTGCAATTATGTTTTCTAAAATTTTAACTTGCAATTACGACTTCTAAAATTTTCACTTGCAATTGCGGCTTCTGAAATTTCCACTTGCAATTACAGTTTCTGAAATTTACACTTGCAATTACGGTTTCTGAAATGTTCGCTTGAAATTACAGCTTCCGAAATTTTCACACGCAATTATCGTTTCTGATATTTTCAATTGCACTTATGGCTTCTGTAATTTTCACTTGTAATTATGGCTTCTGAAATCTACAATTGCAAAGAAGGTGTTTGAAATTTCCACTTGCAATTACGGTTTCTGAACTTTTCATTCAATTTCAATTATGGTTTCTGAAATTTTTGTTTGCAGTTGTGGTCTCTGACAGTTTCAATCGCAATTACGGTTTCTGAAATTTTCACTTTCAAATGCGGTTAATGAAATTTATACTTGCAGATACTTCTTCTGAAATTTTCATTTGCAATTATGGTTTCTAAAATTTTAACTTGTAATTATGGTTTCAGAAATTTTCACTTACAATTATGGTTTCTGGAATTTTAAGTCACAATTATGACTTCTAAAATTTTCACTTGCAATTACAGCTTCTGAAATTTTGTTTTGAAATTATGTCTTCTGAAATTTTCACTTGCAATTATGGTTTCTGAAATTTGTCACCTGCAATTATGGCTTCTGAAATTTTCACTTACAATTACGGTTTCTGAAATTTTCACTTACAATTATGGTTTCTGGAATTTTAAGTTACAATTATGGCTTCTGAAATTTTCACTTGCAATTACGGCTTCTAAAATTTTTACTTGCAATTACAGCTTCTGAAATTTTCTTTTGAAATTACGTCATCTGAAATTTTCACTTGCAATTACGGCTTCTGAAATTCTTACTCATAATTACAGCTTCTGAAATTTTTACTTGCAATTACGGCTTCTGAAATTTTCACTTGCAATTATGATATATGATAGTTTCACTTACGTTAACAGTTTCTGAATTTTTCCCTTGCAATTATGCTTGCTGAAATTTTCACTTAAGATTAAGGTTTCTAAAATTTTCACTTACAGTTACGGTTTCTGAAATTTGTCACCTGCAATTATGGTTTCTGAAATTTTCACTTACAATTACGGTTTCTGAAATTTTCACTTGCAATTACGATTTCTGAAATTTTCACGGGGAAATACGGTTTCTGAAATTTTCTCGTGCAATCATGGTTTCTGAAATTTTCACTTAAAATCACGGTTTCGGAAATGTTCACTTGCAATTATAGATTCTGAAATTTTCCTTTGCAATTATGGTTTCTGGAATTTTTACTTGCAATTGTGGTTTCTGAAATTTTCGTTTGCTATTACGGTTTCTGAAATTTCACACTTGCAATTACGGTTTCTGAAATTTAGTGCAACACATGCCTGTTGGAATCTTATTTTTAACCAATTTATTATTTATATATTGCATGACTATCTGTTATTCTTTTTAAGATGGATGTGGGTATAAAAGTTTAATTTGCTTTAAATATGTTTTTTTCTGTTATTCATATGTTTTCTCATGTTGCACGGTCTTGCATTGCATATAAACACGCTGTCGTCCGCAATGTTCCTATTTATTTTCCTCATTGCAAATAGTTGCAGGTTTATTTTTTTGCAATTTTCTTGCAATGTAAGTTAAGACGTAGTCATGCACAAAGCTCCTGCCATTTACTTTTCTCATTGTAAATAGGTGCAAATTTTTTATTTGCATTTTCTTGCATTGCATAGAAACAAGCATTCGTACACACTGTTTCTACTATTGATTTTCTTCATTGCAATTATGTAGCATGTTTTTTTGCATTGCATGTACACATGTAATCGTGCACAATGTTCCCACTATCCATTTTTAAGTTTGCAAATACTTGCGTTTTTTTTTTTTTCTGCATTATACCAGAACACGCAGTTATGCACGATGCTCTTACGGTTAATCTACGTAGTTGCAAATAATTGCATATTCTTCATATTCCCCGATGAATTCCTCAAATATATAATGAATTAGATTTATAAACTTTAGTTAATTTTAATTTTCTAATCTTTTCTAGTTTTCCCACAAGTTGAGCTAAGCCTTCATTTTTGTCTAATTTTTTTTTTTTTTTTTTTTTTTTTTTTTTTTTTTTTGCTCCCACACTTTCAAGTACATACCACGATTTACAATGTTTGATTGGTCACCGGCCGCTCAGTAAGGGTGTCACAGGGTGCCCTTTCTCAGAGCTAGGTGTACCAGGAATATCTGTTTCCAACTGTACATTTAAATCATCAGCAAAGTATTTTGAAAAATGACATTCAAATCAAAACAAATAACCAATTCCTGAAAATATTTTAATCATATTATATTAAAACCTATATATATATACATATATATATATATATATATATATATATATATATATATATATATGTATGTATACATATATATATATATATATATATATATATATATATATATATATATATATATATGTATACATACATACATATATATATATATATATATATATATATATATATATATATATATATATATATATGATCAAGAATAATTTAAATCGTGTACTCGAATCATTAGTAAACTTGTTAAGGATCCTTTAATCAGACTGCAAACACAGATCGTCTTCAATCCCTTCACATCACCGACGAATTTCCAACAAAACGTTCCATCTAGACGCGTGACTACGCAAGTACGCATAAACGTTTTAGCCTCCTCGTCTCTCGGGGCGTAAACGTTTTAGCCTCCTCGTCTCTCGGGGCGTAAACGTTTTAGCCTCCTCGTCTCTCGGGGCGTAAACGTTTTAGCCTCCTCGTCTCTCGACGCGTAAACCCAAAACGAGACGATTATCTAACGACGAACCGGAGAGATAATTTGGCGATTCGTTCCTTTTCGGCCAGAGATACAAAACCAATCGTTCCGTCTCTTCGAAGAAGGACGGCTGAATTCTCAGTATTCCGTCCCTCGACGAGACAGACGCGCTATATAGCGTGCTCTAACGCGAAACGAAAGCGTAAACAGAGTGCTTGAGTCAATGCAGATACATTTCTCTCGCTTTAATGTGTTTCAGGAACTGTGTTAGCTCTCTCTCTCTCTCTCTCTCTCTCTCTCTCTCTCTCTCTCTCTCTCTCTCTCTCTCTCTCTCTCTCTCTCTTGGAATTGCGGTTTCTGGAATTTTATGTTACAATTATGGCCTCTGAAATTTTCACTTGCAATTACGGCTTCTAAAATTTTTACTTGCAATTACAGGTTCTGAAATTATCTCTTGCAATTACGTCTTCTGAAATTTTTACTTGTAATTATGGCTTATGAAATTTTTACTTGCAATTACAGCTTCTGAAATTTGCTCTTGCAATTACGTCTTCTGAAATTTTTACTTGCAATTACGGCTTATGAAATTTTTACTTGCAATTATATGTGTGTGTGTGTGTGTGTGTGTGTGTGTGTGTGTGTGTTGAATAGGTTTCTAACCTGCTTTGATTGATACACGTTGAGTAAATACTAATATCTTCACTATCATGAAGCAAAAGTGCTTCTCCTCTTGATGTAGTCGTCAAATCTTCATCTCCATTTAGATTGCTTTAACTAGAGTTTTCTAATGGGATAACTACCAAGATAGAATGGTTTAAACGAAACTATTAGCATAAAAAAGTTATTATTATTTTTATCCTTATCATATATAAAGTTGTTATTTGTATTAAAATCTGTGTCGACATTATGTCCTCTTTAAATGGATGTTGGCATTTTGCCCGTCTACACTATGTCCGTCGACATTATGACTGGTGACATTATGTACGTCAGTCGACATTATGACTGGTGACATTATGTACGTCAGTCGACATTATGTACATGGGTATTTTGTCTGTTCATATATATATATATATATATATATATATATATATATATATATATATATATATATATATATATATGTATATATGTATGTATGTATGTATGTATATATATATATATCTATCTATATATATATATATATATATATATATATATATATATATATATATATATACATATATATGTATACATATATACACCTCTCTCTCTCTCTCTCTCTCTCTCTCTCTCTCTCTCTCTCTCTCTCTCTCTCTCTCTCTCTCTCTCTCTCTCGATAACCAAGATTAAAACTAACGAATTTTATGAAGAACATCCCAACCTAAGGACACTATAAAAAAGGACACACGTTACATAAAACATATCTGCTTTAACCCCTTACTGTAACCCTCAGTCATAATAGCTTTATCTTTTGTAGTTTTACATATTAATACGTTTTTGTTTCGTTATATTTTTCATTCATGTATTTTCTTTTCTCTTTTTTTATGTTTATTTTTTTTTTATTTTTTGGTATGGACATTCCATTCTTTGAAAACTAAGCCTCTTCTAATATTAATTATTTTTTATATTGATAGTTTTAAAAGCCTTAAATTGTACGTTTCCATTACTAAAAAAATTATTAAAGGAAAAAAGTTAGTATTACAGAGAGAGAGAGAGAGAGAGAGAGAGAGAGAGAGAGAGAGAGAGAGAGAGAGAGAGAGAGAGAGAGAGAGAGAGAGAGAGAGAGAGATCATAACCACATTAGTGTTAAGTGAATCAGAATCCTTAAAAAAATTGACTTTCCGTTTTTAAAAAGGAATTAGTTAGATTTTTTTTCTTTTTTAAATTTGTGTTTCTACACGATTTCATCCAATATTACTGTGAGCAACTGACTCTTGTCAGGCAAGAATAATAGGTTTCAGTGGACTCTATGTTCAACAGTAGAAAAGATAGAGCTTTATTTTTCCATGTAATTTCATTTTCATTCGTATTTAATATACTCTTTCTTACTGAAGCTCAACCTATTAAGTGAAATTTTACCTATACGTTGAGGTTATTTCAAGCATTTTTCATATATATAAATTTTCATTTGTATTTCATACACTTTTACTTACTTAAGCTCATTCTATTCTGCAAAATTTTATTTGTACATTGTGGTTATTCCAAGCATTTTTCATATAATTTGATTTTCATTTTTATTCCATATACTTTTACTTTACTTACTTAAGCTCAACCTATTCTGCGAAATTTTATTTGTACATTGTGGATATTCCAAGCATTTCTCCATATAATTTTTTTTTTGTGTGTATATCAATACTTTCTTACTTGAGCTCATCCTATTTTGAGAAATTTTGGTCACCATGTTAGCAAATTATGGCTATTTGAATAATGATGAAATAAGACAGATTCAATAATTTCTTTTCATTGGAACTTCTGTGCATCTGTATTACTGCCAACATATGGATTACTTTATCCAAAATAAAATCAATAAAGATGACTATATATATATATATATATATATATATATATATATATATATATATATATATATATATATATATATATATATATATATATATATATATATGTGTGTGTGTGTGTGTGTGTGTGCGTGTGTGTGTGTGTGAGTGCCTTTATTCAAAGTCATATTGCGTATTGGGTAATAAGTATATGGGTACTGTGCCAATGCCGGTCTTAGCAACTGAAGCAATTGTTCAGTACTTACCTTTTAGCAGAGCAAATGTTTATAACTCTCAGTGGTACAGTTGGCGTACTTAATGCTGGTACACTTCTGTATAGAAAATATTTTTCCCTCTTCAAAACTTTGTAAAATTATTAAATTACTTTTGATCTCGTGCTTGCAAGCAGCGTTGTCAATAGTTTCGCCTTTGCTAAAGCACAACGTTATCTGCTACAATGTACAGTTGTTAAAAGTCGCCTTGGTTTCTTGAGAAGTGTACCGGTTACCTACTGCACTTTAATTGTCCAGTGTCCACTTATTGGTAAGGGTAAAAGAGACTCTTTTGCTATGGTAAGCAGGTCTTCTAGGAGAAGGACACTCCAAAATCAAACCATTGTTCTCTAGTCTTCGGTAGTGCCATAGCCACTGTACCGTGTTTTCACTGCCATGAGTTCGAGGTCTCTTGCTTGTCGATACACCCAGGCACACTTATTCTGTTTCCTTGTTTCCTCTCCTCACTGGGATATTTTCCCTATTGGACCCCCTGAGCTCATAACATCCTGCTTTTCCAATTAGGGTTGTAGCCTTACTTGTAATAATTATAATGATAACTATCTTCTTCTTCCCAGCTGGTTCCCATTTTTATATGGGGTCGCCGTTGTGGATGAGCCGTTTCCATCTTTTTTTATTATGCGTTTCTGCCTCATCAATTCCCTTCTCCTGTAAGTCTCCTCTCACACAGTCCCTCCATCTCTTTCTTGGTCTCCCTCTTCTTCTTCTTCCTTGAACCTCCATCTCCATAGTATGTCTCCCAACGTGGTCCTCGTCTCTCCTCATCAGGTGTCCATACCATCTCAGCCTCCCTTCCTGCACTTTCTTTGATATTTCCACCACCTTTGTCGCCCCCCTTATGTAGTCATTTTTTATCCGATCCTCTCTTGTCACCCCAGACATCCACCTAAGTATTCTTATAACTATACCACCCACTAATTGTCCTCCATTCCCAGACGCGACATTCTAGCTTGTTTCAAAATCACCTCTGGTTCTTAATATCATTTTCGTCTTATCCACAGCCGCCCATCGAGCGAAAAACGTAGACGCGAGTCATCACAGCTCGCCATCTCAGAAAATTGCAAGTTAGCTTTTGCACTAATGATGCTGACGCGTCTTTGCTACAAAATGGATAGTCTTGAGAGAGACTAATGTTCATTAGGTGATTGAAAAATAAAAATAGAATAAGGAAAATAATTGTAGAATAAAATTGTGTGAAATGATAGAGAGTGATACCAAAGTAAAGGAGTTAGAAGGGAAATTATTTTGTTTATTTGTGCCAAGGTCGACTGGGGAGGGGAGGTGGATTGGAGAGGTGTATTTAAAGAACGGTTATATACAACAGTAATTGTAAAACACATAGAAGCGAATTAAGTAAACATTACATTAAAGTAACTAAGAACGTCAATCGCAGAATGAATTCACTCCGTGTAAATATGAAGTAAATGACGAAAAATGTCTCATTAGACATTCGAGCAAATCATAAAGGATAATGAATGTGTTCGCTATCGAGATGAAAAACGTCTCATTAGATATTCGGTAAAAGAACATAAACAGAATTCTTGAGAAAAAATAATTATGACATTCAGTGATTAGACGGACGATGAAAAGCTGTTGTTATCGATGGATGGTAAAGGGAAGAAACAGATTTGTAATTGTCCAAAAATTCAAGCAAGAAATTAATGAGAAACCCGAGCGAGAAATTGTCGAGAAATCCAAACAAGCTATTGTAGATAAGACTACATAGCATATAGATGACAGTGAGTACTGGAAATCAAAGGAATTACATAAAAGAAAATCCCCCCCCCCCAAAAAAAAGAGATACGATGTACATGTATATTTGCATCTATGGTAAAAGGAAAAAAACATTTTGTATTGTTGCTATTTGAGAAAACGCGGAAGTTAGATTCAAAAGTCCGCCGACACTCGGGGAGAATCGCTCGTCAGAGGTCTCTAGTGTTGCCATGACAAAACAAATAAAGAGTTGGTCTTCTTACTACTTCTTAGGAAATGGGCGAAGCTTTGTCCAATCTCAGCTAATGCTGGAAAATATTACAAATTGAGTTGCCATATTTCATACTGTGGTACTTTTGACGTCTCGACTATCCAATACAAATACACAAAATACACACATTTTATATGAATATATATATATATATATATATATATATATATATATATATATATATATATATATATATATATGTATGTGTGTATATATATATATATATATATATATATATATATATATATATATATATATATATATATATATATATATATATTATACGATGGTTCCTTGTCTGGGAACCAAACATATAATATTATATATATCACGACTGGCAGGCTATACAGCCTCTTAAGTTGCAAACTCACCTGTTTGTTTATACATTAAATATGTTACTCTTGAAAATATCAATACCCGAACTCTGAGAAAGTCAAATAACTCCCAGACAGCAATATACAAAACACTGAATATCCAAAGGTCTTTTAAGTACACGCAAAACAACACTGGGTAATTATGATTACGATCTATTTAAAACCACTTCTTACTTCGATTCTTTAACAGGATACGAGCAAGTATGAAATAAATACTGATGATTGAAATAATACACTCTTTACAAAAATAAATATGTTTTATATAAATTACAACACTTTGAAAAGAATTTACATAAAATAAATAAATCACTTGAAATATTAAGTATGAACAAAACTTAGGTTGAGAGAAAAATGCTACAATCTGAAAATTGTATAATCACTAGACTTGAAATATTAAATTTGAATAAACCGTAGACTAAGACGAAAGAAATAATACTTATGAAAATTATACAATCACTTATTTCACTTAATTAAATTTTACACAATATTTAATTAGTCTTAACACTCAATGAGTAGTTAACCAGCTAACGATACAGATACTTTTCATGTTACTACAGGGCCAGATACAAAAACTTTACATAATGCTAACACTCACTCCAACACAATAAATTTAAAATCACCTGGACAATTTGCAACAACGTTTTAACTCACCTTATTCACTGGGCACAAAATCACTTAGGAGATGACACACTATAGGCACTCAGAGAGAGAGAGAGGGAATCTTTGGCTCTTTCACAGGATGGCTGCTTTTCTACTGCTGCTATGCAGCCCGGTGGCGGGGGGCTGCATATATAAGACTTAGCTACTTCTTGAACATTCCAGGTCCGTGATCTGGAGGCCTGGGGGTTTGGCTTAAGGGCGTCAGCGTTATCAACTAGATAAAAAATATCAAGAGACGAATCCTGGGTTTCAGGCAACTCTTGGACGCATATCCTCGCAACAGGGAGATGAATGCTCTCAGTTAGCTCCGCCCACCTTTGGTCCTTAAAATAGAAAATGATAAGATCTAACGCTAGGATTTTCGGAAATCTTCCAAAGCACATGGCAAAATATAATTGTGTATTTTCTCTCAAACATGATGCAATACCTCATGAAAATATAAAAAACATTTACATAAGACCTTGTTCCAATCTCGTATGGTCACATAACACTCAAACATATTACGTAAGACTTCATAACAAAAATACGTGAAATAAAAAGTTAATTCTTAAAAATAACATAAATTTACATACACTAACTTGAATGAAGAATGCAATGAAATTAACGACGAAAGTCTTATGTAATTTGCATATAAAACTTAAGTCTACACGAGAGGAACTCATCTTACGGGCTGGCTATTCACCTCTTCAATCCACATATGAAAACATAAATAGAATACATGAATAAACTACTTGATTTACTCTACACCATACCAGCTTCGTAAGACAGCTGTCTTTTATGGTCACATAACACTCAAACACATTACGTAAGACTTCATAACAAACATGCGTGAAAAAAGCTAATTCTTGAAAATAACGTAAAATCATATACTGACTTGAATAAAGAATATAATGAAATTAACGACGAACGTCTTACGTAATTTACATAATAAACTTGCGCCTACACGAGAGGAACTTATCTCAAGAGCTAGCTATAAATCTTTTCTATGCACAAATGAAATATATAAGTAAATCATGAATAAACTATTGTATTTACTCTACAATAGACCAGCTTCGTAAGATAGCTCCCCGAAAAAGGATTATTTACTCCGGACCTGAATCCATCGATTCAGCCTGAGATAAATAATCTGCAACCACGTTATCTTTACCTGATATGTGCTTTACATTGATACAATACGGTTGCAAACATAATGACCACCTCGTTAACCTTTGATTATTATTTTTCATCTTATTAACAAAAGTTAAAGGCTTATGATCCAAATATACTGTAATCTCTTCATTCTGTGGTCGATTCACATAGACCTCAAACTTGTTTATCTTTGTGACTATCGCTAGTAGTTCCTTTTCAACCGTCGAGTAGGCTTGCTGATGTTTTTCCAGCTTCGACAACATAAAACAAACAGGTTTGAGAATTCCTTCCATGTCTTCTTGCAATAAGACAGCCCTAATCCCGTTATCCGATGCATCCACTTGGATAGGGAATGTCTTGTTGAAATTAGGTGCTCGCAGTATCGGTTTCGAAGTTAATATGGCCTTTATCCTGTCAAAGGATTCCTGGCACTCGCTGGTCCATACAAATTCTTTCTTGGGGCTAGTCAAATCTGTCAAGGAAGCAACTACAGCCAAAAAGTTCGGGCAAAAACGTCGGTAGCATCCTGCAATCCATAAGAAACGTTGTAACTGCTTTCTCGTTGGGGGTGGGGTGGGGGGGGGGGGTGGGAGATACTTTCCTTATTCCTTCGATGTTAGCGGCTATGGGGGCGATTAGTCCTGTTTCCAAATTTGCTCTTCTCCAGGTTAATTGTCAGGTATGCTCCTCGCAGCTTTTGAAATACCTTCTTCAGGATTCGGAGATGTTCTTCCCAGGTCGATGAATATACCACAATATCGTCGAGATATACGCCTACTCTTTCTATCAATCCTTTAAGGTTATCCATCACATGCTGAAAAGTAGTGGGGTTGTTCGTTAGACCAAATGGCATGACGGTGTATTGATATAACCCAAAATACGGTTATAAAAGCTGATAGCAATTTTGCTCTGTCGTCCAAAGGAATTTGATAATAGCCATTTAATAAGTTGATCCTGGAGACGAACCTTGCTTGTCCGATATTGTTGAGTAGTTGGTCGATGAGCGGCAATGGATAACTATCAGCCACACTGATCGAGTTTAACTATCGGTAGTTGTTGGAGAACTGTAAGGGCTAGAATTTGGTTCTGCTAATCCGTTTTATAACAAATAGCTCACTTCTTTTCTCACGACTTTTCGATGATACGGCGACAGTCGATGGGCACGTTGTTTAAATGGTCTTTCTCTTGTTTTGAGGTGTAACTCATGCTTCATCAGGTTAGTTCGTTTCGGGACGTCTGAGACAATTTCCGGGAAACTTCTGATTAATTGGCTTAATTCCTCTTGTTGCTCCTGGTTTAAATGAGTTAATTTCTCTCCCAGATTCCGAATGCTAGATGAATTATTCACTTTGCTTACCTCCCCTACCTCATATCCGTTGTCGTCTTCCGTGGATGGTAGGGTTTGCGCCACACCTGTGAAGCTTTGGTCTCGTTTTCGCTTAATTGGGGTTTCAGGAGGTTAACTTGTACTTTCCTTTTACTTTTCCTTCTTCCTGGGGTTTCAATAGTGTAGGTCAGGGCACCGATCTTCTCCAAAATCTTGAATGGTCCCTGAAACTTGTTGGTGAGTGGGAATCTCCTTTTTGGCAAAAATACCAAACCCTGTTGCCCTACCGAAAACTCTCTTCTTACTTTTCTTATCGAACCTTTTCTTCCTTTTTCCTTGACTCGTCCTAAGGTTTCCTAAGGAAAATTTCCTTATCTCGCTGACCCTTTTACTCAAATTCTTAACATATTCTCCTTCCGTTTCCTATCAGTCCTTCCATCTTTCGCTAGCATTTTAATCGGTCCTCGTACCTCTCGTCCAAATACCATTTTATTCGGGCTACATCCCATGCTTTCTTGATAAGCATTACATACCTCAAATAACATCAACGGTAGCAGGATGTTCCATTCAATCCCCATTTCATTGTAGAACTTCGTTAACATACTTTTTAACATTTGATGAAACCTCTCTAATGCACCTTGGGTTTCAGGATGATAAGCAGTTGATAGTTGTTGTTTCACATCCAACAGTTTCATTACGTCCTGAAATAATTTTGACGTGAAATTCGTTCCTCAGTGACTTTGAATGATTTCCGGAATTCCAAACTTAGTAAAAGAGTCTAGTAACTTCTCGGCGATTATCTTGGCTCTGATGTTCCTGACGGCTATGGCTTCTGGGTATCTCGTTACTGGACACATCCAAGTTAACATATATTATTGGTTCTTTCACAGGACGACTGCTTCTCTACCGCTGCTATGCAGTCCTGGGTGGCGCATATATAAGACTTAGCTAATTCTAGAACATTCCAGGTCCGAGATCTGGAAGCATGGGAGTTTGGCTCAAGGTCGTCAGAGTTATCAACTAGATAAAAAATGTCAAGAGGCAAATTCTGGGTCCTTGGACGCATACCTCGCAACAGGGAGATGAACTCTCTCAGTTAGCTCCACCCACCTTTTGTCCTCGAAACAAAAAAGATAAGATCTAACGCTGATTTTCGGAAATCTTCCAAAGCACATGGCAAATTATAAGAATTTCATATTTTCTCTCAAACATGATGCAATTCCTAATAAAAATATAAAAAAAAATTTACATAAGCCCTTGTTCCTATCTTGTATGGTCACATAACACTCTCAAACAGATTATGTAAGACTAACAAAAATACGTGAAATAAAAAGTTAATTCTTCAAAAACTTCTTACATATACGGACTTGAATGAAAAATACAATGAAATTAATGACGAAAGTCTTACGTAATTTGCATATAAAACTTACGTCTACACGAGAGGAACTCATCTTATGGGCTAGTTATTCACTTCTTCAATCCACATAGGAAAACAGATAAAATATATGAGTAAACTACTGTCTTTACTCTACACTAGACCAGCTTTGTAAGAATATATATATATGTATATATATATATATATATATATATATATATATATATATATATATATATATATATATATATATGTATATATATATGTACATATATATATCTAGAATCTGTAAAAGCATGACAAAATTAATGGAGTGGTATAGCTTACCAGTTGCTTCAGTTAACAGTTACATTAGATTGTTCGGAGATCCGACATTAGTCTTGTTCAAGTTTTTATTTATGGCTCGATGCTGTAAAATATTCATAAAAACACCATTAACTAAATTAGTCACCATGTGAATTTATTTCTAGACATTAATGCTTATCAAAAGAAATTTTCGCTTAATATTGCAATGTTTCCAATAAAAATGATTGTATTATGTTTTAAAATGCTAGATTGATTGGTAAATTCTTTCAATTACCTTTAGATATTCATAGATAGCAACATTTTGTATTACATAAGGATATTTTACTGTGAAATATTTCCCAAGTCATTCAGATTCAAGGGGATGTGCCATCGCAGTCTTTAGTTTGCAAACTACTTGCCTTTAGTCATCAAATTTTTTCTCTTCCCTTTTTGGCCCGTATTTGTGGCAAAGAACGGTTAGCATTGACATTTAAACTAAATTTTTTAATATATACAGTAAAATCTTTGCTGCGTTGCTAGTTCAATTTTTATTACAAGAGCTCTAATTCTCTTGGTAATTATAAAGTTTTGACAAAATTGTCAGTTTTGTAGGAATTAACCCATTAGACTTGAATAAATTAGTGGGTATATGGAGTATTTTATCATTATTAAATGGTCTGATATATCTTGGAGAAGTCACGGGTTGCAATCACATAGAATCTAGCGTATAATTATTTTGGAAATTTTGATTTTCATTGCCTTTATTCTATATTTAATCTAGGGTATGACTCTTTTATCGATATTATTATTATTATTGATATTATTATTATTATTATTATTATTATTATTATTATTATTATTATTTATTATTTATCGGTTATCATTTATCATTTATTATTTATTTTTTATAATAATTTATTATGTATAATAATTTATTATTTATAATAATTCATTTTTTATTATTTAATTTTTATTATTTATTAAAGCTAAGCTTTAATCCCAGTTGGAAAAGCAAGATGCTATAAGCCCAAGGGTTCCAACAGGGAAAAATACTGTATAATAATATCCATGGTGTAGTAATGGTCAGTTAGAAATTATCTTTATTCTCCATCTTTCATCCGTCTCGCCTGGGTCCTTAATCACATCCCGTTAGTTAGCTATGCACACACACACACACACACACACACACACACACACACACACACTCAGATTAAACCCTTCCCACCCTTTCCCCATTTCCTAACTACAACCCGCTGAGTGATATCCGTGTGTACCTCTCGGGGTATCCCTTCTCACCAGCGAATGAATACTCCCTCTTTCCCATGAGCGTTACATATACATACACATATATCCCTTTGCTCACGCCCTCATTCCCTCTCATCTGAGATTTCTTTCATGTTTCCCATTATACAAGTGTATTTCTTGGGGTACTCCTATCACCAAGGTATGACTGCTCTCTCTCCCTCTGACCGTGACAGGAAATATACATATATATTCCTTTGATCACGCCCTCCTCCTTCCCTCTGATCTGAGATTTCCTTCGTGTTTCACATTATACTCTCTCTCGGGGTACTCCCTCTCACCAGGGTATGACTACTCTCTCTCCCCCTGAACATGACAGGAAATATACTCTTACAAAGACAGTCTTGTGTAGAGTAAATAAAATAGTTTATTCATGATTTATTTATATATTTTATTTGTGCATTGAAGACAAGAATAGCTAGCTCCTAAAATAAGTTCCTCTCGTGTAGACGTAAGTTTATTACGTAAATTATGTTAAGACTTTCGTCATTAATTTCATTGTATTCTTTATTTAAGTCAGTATATATAAATTTACATTATTTTTAAGAATTAACTTTTTATTTCACGTATGTTTGTTACAAAGTCTTACGTTATCTGTTTGAGATATGTGACCATACAAGATAGGAACAAGGGCTTAGGTAATTTTTTTTTTATATTTTTATGAGGTATTGCGTCATGTTTGTGAGAGAATACGCGATATGCTATGTGCTTTGGAAATTTCCCAAAACTAGTGATAGATGTTATCTTTTTTTTTTTTTTTTCTGGGACAAAGGGTGAGCGGAGCTAGCTGACTGATATATTTTGTCTCATGTTGCGTGAATATGTGTTAGAGAGAGCAATACTTGGTAATTCTCACCCTTAGCTCAGCCCCCATGCTACCTGACCTCGGTGCTGGAACATTCTGGAGATTGCGAAGTCTCTTATAAAGGTGACCCAAGGGTTGATAGATAGACAGATTGAGAATTCCAGCCTTAAGACAGCCATCCCCCACCCTCTCTCACTCTCGCACGCAGCTCAGTGTATTGTTTTAAAAGTGTTCAGTGAAATAATGAGGTTTTGGTTAATCATAGTGAGTACTTATAAAAATTCTCTTATAGAGTTTTTGTAAACTGCCCTGTAGGAAGTTGATAGGTACTTGTATTGTGATCTGGTTATCTACTTTCATTAACTGTTAACCTTAAATATTGTATTCAGATTTAATTCCAAGTGAAACAAGTGATTGTATAATTTTCATATGTGTTATTTCTTTTTTCTTAGTCTAGGTTTATTCACATACAATAGTTGAAGTCAAGTTATTATATAATTTTCAGATCTTAAAGTTTTGTCTTAATCTAAGTTTTGTTCAGACTTAATATTTCGAGTGATTTATTTGTTTTATGTAAATTCTTTTAAAGTGTTGTAATTTACATAGAATATATTTATTTTTGTAGAGTGTATTATTTCAATCATCAGTATTTAATGCATATTCGCTCGAATCCTGTCAAAGAACCGTAGTAAGTTTGTTTTAAAATAATTATTAAGAATAATTACCCAGTTTAGTTTTGAGTGTACTTTAAGAGAGCTTTGGATATTTAGAGTTTTATATATTGCTGTCTGGGAGTTATTTAACTGTCTTATAGTTCGTGTATTAATATTTCTAAATGTAATAGATTTAATGTAAAAGCTGTTCAGC
>NC_090760.1:20016295-20043795 GCF_036898095.1 Palaemon carinicauda
TGGCAAGGGTTTAGTATAATTCAAATGATCAGATATGATTACTTAATGTACTATAAGGGCTGTTTTTCTGGTCCTATCACACAGGTCAACCCTGTGCCCTGCAAGACCTACAAGATCAGTTTATCGTCTGTATTTTCATGTATTTAGTATATCATAAAGCATATTGCTTGTTTTTTTTATCAAATCTGCATTATTGAAGCGCTTAGAAAACAAGAACGTCTTCAGTTTCTTCTTGGAAGCCTCAATATCTTCAGACTTCCGGGTGTCTACAGGAAGCTTGTTGTAATAATGCAATGTTTTAAGAACTCAGACACGTTTATATGATAGAACATAGAATGTATAACAAATAATAGAAATAAATGGAAGAAAATAAAGATATGAATAAAAGAAAAAAAAAAGTGACGGCGTAATAAAACTGCACGAATAGGAAAACGAATACTGAATCCCACTCGGAGGTGAAGACTACAGAAAGAAAGAGAAATGTTTTATAGAATTCTCGATGAAAGGTCAAACTACCACGGGACCCAAAAGCTATTAAGGAACCACCCACCCCTTACCCCACCCCTTACTCCCCTCTCTTTCCCCTCCCCCCCATTATAAAAAAACGAAGAAATCATAAAGAAATTTTGGTGTTTCCACCCCACGACATGAATTATTATATAAATAGATCAAGGGGAAGGCGGAAAAGTCTGTCACACGGTGGAAGGACTCATCCTGCCCGTAGAATGTTAATATATCTTCATAATTAATTTGTAAATTACTTTTTTTATTATCATAAGTTAGTGATGAGTTATCACCGTTAAGGTTTAATGTAACCGATGAATAAATAACTTTGACCTCATAAACCTCAATTTGATTATCTTATTCTTAGAATTTTGGCCGTATGGCGTGCTGCTAGTACAGTTGGCTTCGTCAGTTCCGGTAAACTTTAGGTGGAGCTAAAGAGAAGTCTGACAGTAGCACATTGTAGCAGGTAATGCCATGCTTATATAAAGAGAAACTGGTGGCAACGCTGTCAGTAAAACAAAGTCGCTGAGGTTGAAAACTTGTGGGAATGTAGAAAAGAAAGAAATTAATTGAGCTTCAACAACCCTATCAGGAAGACTTAAAGCAAAGAATGGATAATTTTTATTCGGTGAGGAAAGTATAGAACAGAAGAAAGAAATTCTAAACCTGATGTGGAGGAAAAGACAAAAGAGTATAAAAAAGATAAACTCAAATAATTGGATTATTAGAGGCACCGTTGCAAAGGCTATGCCCCAACCTTGAACCTGAACCTGTACCTGAACTTGTAAACACATGATCAAAATAATTTTTATTAATTTCACCAATTGTCAAGCAAATTGCAATATTTTTTATACAGCACTTTGTAAAATAATAGACTTTTTCTCATCACATGTTTACAAGTTCAGCTACTTTGCTTTACTGGCAACGTTGCCAGCAGTTACTCTTTTGCTAAACATATTGTGACGGGCCGAGAGAGGAGTTGTGAAATCAAAGGCAGATTGGAAACGACTGAGTTATATTATTGTGGAACACTCTCCTTATATACAAAACCTCAAGGCAACAGGACATGACAAGTTCACAAGACAGACAAAATCACAGAGGAAAAACCAGACTTGAATTTTCATGTTCGTTTTAGTGCGAGGGAAGAGCGAAGATACAACCATACTATATACAAAAGGAATTATGTACAATTGTGTGAAACACGGTTGGTACATGGCTCCCCCCCTAAAAATGACATACTGTACATGTTAAATTGGGTGCCCTGATCTAGAGAGGCGAACTGTAGGCGGGTCATCTGGCAGAAGATAAGCAGGTTTTAGACGATCAATGGAGACCCAGTCTTCTTTGCCCCGAATGTTTAGGAGGAATGCTTTCGGACTGCGTCGGATCACAAGGTAAGGTCCCGTGTAAGGGGGCGTTAACGGTGGCTTGCTGGTGTCGTTGCGCAGGAAGACGTGCGTTGCAGAGTGCAAGTCCGTTGGTATGTGATGCTTCGCTGGGGGCTTGTAAGTCTGGCGGCACGGAGTAAATTTTCCCACGACGTGACGTATGCGCTGGAGATCGTCGGAGGAGGTTGTAGAAGGAAAAAACTCGGCAGGGACGACCAACGGGTCGCCATACACCATTTCGGCTGCCGAGACGTCGAGGGCGTCTTTAGGAGTGGTCCTTAGTCCAAGGAGGACCCAGGGAAGCTGAGTAAACCAGTTGCAATCCTTGCAGCGGGACATCAAAGCTGCTTTGAGGGTGCGATGAAAACGTTCAACCATTCCATTGGCAGCGGGGTTGTAGGCCGTTGTGTGATGTAGGGTGATGCCCAGGAGATTCGCTAATGATGTCCATAATTGAGAGGTGAAAGTGGTTCCCCTGTCAGAAGTAATATGCTCAGGGATACCGAATCTTGAAATCCATCCAGAGAGTAAGGCAGATGTACATGAGGCGGACGTTGCAGTTTCCATGGGAATGGCTTCAGGCCAACGAGTGGAGCGGTCGATGACGGTAAACAGGTAACGATGTCCTTGTGATGTGGGTAGGGGGCCTACAACGTCGACGTGAATGTGTGCGAAACGACGCTGAGGTTGAGGAAAGGTGCCCACTCCTGAATCCGTGTGTCGATGTACTTTGGAAGTTTGGCAAGAAGTACAGGCACGGACCCAATCCTTAGCATCCTTAGAAAAGCCGTGCCAAATGAACTTTGCCTTCAGCAGCTGTGCAGTAGAACGGCACGAGGGATGTGAAAGGCCGTGGATGAAATCAAACACCTGTTGGCGCATGGGAGCAGGAATCCAAGGTCGCGGTCTACCAGTACTGACGTCACAGAGGAGGGTGGTGTTGGAGTTTTCGAGGGGAAAATCCTCCCAATGGAGGGACGTGCAGGATGTCCTACAAGCTTGATACTCTGGATCCTGTCGTTGGGCTTCAGCCAGGGCGTTGTAATCCAATCCCAGTTGAACGGCAGCCAACGTGTTTCTTGACAGGGCATCGGCAACGGGATTCATTTTCCCAGGGACGTATTGGAGGGTGCAATTGTATTCAGCCACGGCGGAGAGATGTCGGCGTTGACGGGCGGACCAGGCGTCAGACTGTCGAGTGAAGGCGTGCACCAGAGGCATGTGGTCTGTGCGAATGACGAAGGGCGTACCTTCTAAAAAATGGCGAAAGTGACGGACAGCCAGGTGCACCGCCAGCAATTCTCGATCGAAGGTAGAATAACCCGATTCTGCCTTGGACAGTTTTCTGCTGAAAAAGGCCAATGGGCGGGGCGAGCCTTTGACCACCTGCTCGAGTACTGCACCAATAGCGACGTCGCTGGCATCGGTGGAGAGAAGGAGAGGGGCGTGTGGGATAGGAAAGGTGAGAGCCGCAGCAGTTGATAGGGCCTTCTTTGCATTGCAGAAGGCCGCTTCTTGAAGGGGACCCCACTTCAGGTCCTTTGGCTTGCCCTTGAGGGAGGCGTAGAGGGGAGCAAGAGTGGCGGCAATGGCTGGCAGAAAGCGGTGATAATAGTTGATCATGCCCAAGAATTCCTGCAGAGCTTTGACGGTCGAGGGCGTGGGGAAATTCTGAACGGCTGCTACCTTCTCAGGGAGGGGATGGACTCCTTCAGGAGTGATACGGTGCCCTAAGAACGACACTTCGTTAGCGCCAAAGGTACACTTGTCGTACCGGACTACAAGGCCGTTTTGTTGCAGGCGGTCGAGCACGATGCGCAGGTGACGGAGGTGTTCCTCTTTTGAGGAGGAGAACACAAGTATGTCGTCCACATAACATACACAGAAAGGGAGGTCCCCTAAGATGCCATCCATGAGACGTTGAAACGTTGCCCCAGCATTACGAAGGCCAAAACAGGAGTAATTGAAGGTGTATGTACCAAACGGAGTGGTGATGGCGGTCTTGGGGATGTCTTCTGGGTTCATAGGCACCTGATAATACCCCTTCAGGAGGTCAAGCGTAGAGAAAACCTTTGCTTTGTGCAGGTGGGAGGTTACATCGGCAATGTTTGGGAGGGGGTAGTGATCCGGTTCTGTTTGCATGTTCAGGCGCCTGTAATCCCCGCACGGACGGAGGGAGCCGTCTTTCTTCAGAACGATGTGTAAGGGTGACGACCATGGGCTGGAGGCCTTTTGGCAAAGGCCCATTTTCTCCATTTCGGCGAACGTCTCTTTGGCGGCTGCCAATCGTTCCGGTGCCAGACGTCTGAATTTTGCGAAGACTGGGGGTCCCGTCGTCTTGATATGGTAATAAATACCGTGCTTAGCAGGAACCGTGGGCGTTTGGCGAAGTTCTGGACGGAAAACTTCCGGGTACGACGTGAGGAGGTGGGCGTAGGCATCCGTGGGTGCGCTGATGTGGAGAGCGAGGTTAGAGGGGGCGGGTTGAAGAGGTGTCGACAAGTACGAGTCCGCGTTGACCAATCGTCGGTGGGCGACATCGACCAGAAGGTGGAAATGAGAGAGGAAATCCGCACCGAGGATTGGCATTGTGACGTCAGCAACGAGAAACTTCCAATTGAATTTACCGTTTCCGAACGATAATGTGAGGCTCTCGTAACCGTAGGTGGGTATCGCAGATCCGTTGGCAGCTACCAAGCGGACGTCGGCAGATGTAGACAGACTACGTTGTGCCTTGAAGAGTTTCCTTGGCAAAAGAGAACGACAAGCACCCGTGTCTACCAAAAATCGCACGCCCGTTCCTGCATCCTGTAAAAAGAAAAGATTAGAAACATGGGAGGCCACCGCCACAAGCGATGGCCTACTTACACGTTTTTTGGCCACTGACAATCTTTGGCACATTTCTTCGCGGTTGCCCCGAATCTGAAGTGGTAGTAGCAAAACTGCAGTGGATGGGAGGTAGTAAGTGGCTGTAGAAGTCGTTCGTTGGGGCGCGAGCGATTGGTGGGTGGTGGGCGGCTTTGTCGCCGCTTCGGCACGTCACGGGGTAGGCGTGTATGTCCTACGGCATTCATGTCAGCTTCGGTGTACATTGAATAGGCATCCTCGTCGTCAGGGGTGGAGGCGTTGATGGAGGTCTTGAAGTGGCTGTCCATAAGGGCGTCGGCTTCGGTCATCAAGTCCTTTATGGGTAAACTATCGACATCGGGTATGGCAGCGCGCACAGGTTCAGGTAAACGGCGTATCCAAAGGGCACGGAGTAGGTTCACCTCACGAGGAGAGCCGTCTGCGGCAGGTTGAAGGCGAGCGATACTGGTCATTTCCCTGAGGGCAAGCGAAGCCCTTTGGTCCCCCAACGGTTGTTGCGAGAGCTGAAAAAGCTTTGCTATACGGGCGGCTGGCGACGGCGAGTACTGTTGCAGAAGGTATGATTTGAGGTCGTCATACGCTATTGGGGTGCCTCCTTGTTCACAAAGCCAGTCGGATATTTCTGGGAAGGTGTCCTCGGGTATCGCCGCGAGAACATAATCCGCTTTGGTGGTTGAGCGAGTCACGCCCCTGATACGAAACTGGACTTCTGCGCGCTGAAACCAAGCAAACGCCTCTCCGCTGGCAAACGATGAAAGTTTGAATGGAGAGGCCGTAGCGCCAACTGCCGTAGAGTCCGTCATAGTACCAACGATGGAGGGGCGAGGGGGTGGGGGTGGAAGGCGGTGGAAGCGAGTCGACTTCCGGGGTCACCAATGTGACGGGCCGAGAGAGGACTTGTGAAATCAAAGGCAGATTGGAAACGACTGAGTTATATTGTTGTGGAACACTCTCCTTATATACAAAACCTCAAGGCAACAGGACATGACAAGTTCACAAGACAGACAAAATCACAGAGGAAAAACCAGACTTGAATTTTCATGTTCGTTTTAGTGCGAGGGAAGAGCGAAGATACAACCATAATATATACAAAAGGAATTATGTACAATTGTGTGAAACACGGTTGGTACAATATAGTTACCTGTTACAATGTACAGCTGTAAGACTTCTTCTTAACTTCCTCTGTAGTCTACTGAAATTGACGAAGCCTTGAACTATGAAGTAAAAGTTCACACTAGCGAATTGATGCCGCGAGGTTTTGTCAGCGCGGATTAGACATCAGTAAAGATCAATGAGGCCCTTCACTTGCTGCGCACTTGGAAGAATTTCCGAGCGGTAGTTATTTACTAATCGCGTGGACTGCTAACCCTCGCGGTTCGTGTGTAGCTCCTAATAGAAACTACAAGTCGGCTCGGAAAAAGTCCTTTCGAATGAAGATATGCCTCCCAACGAGCGGAAATATTTCCGTACAAAAAAAAAAAAAAAAAAAAAAAAACGCTCGTGTGAAGTGAGCTGTAAAGTAGCAGGCTGGTAAGTTGGGTTAGCTAGGGGCCTATGGGCTGCTGCAAAGACCCGTTAGAAGTGCATACAGTACTTCACATGAATTACACTAACAACCCTTCTGCTTAATATGGGGTCTCATCAACCTGATCAGGGAACTTTAAAATGGGCAAAGTAAAGTTATAGGCTTTTAAAAGACAACGAAAAGTGTCTAAAGGAAGAATCCGTATAACTTTTTGCGAGGCCTACTGTAAGTGATACGGTGACATATGATGACTTGGATGTTCCCAAAGCAATACTGTGACATATGATGAATTGGATGTTAATTTTCCAAAGCGATTAAGTGACATCTGATGAACTGGATGTTACTTTACCTAAGCGATACAGAAACATATGATGAGCTGGATGTTAGTTTTCCAGTGATACAGTGACATATGATGAACTGGATGTTAGTTTTCCAAAGCTATACTGTCACATATGATGAGTTGGATGTTAATTTTCCAAAGCAATACAGTGACATATGATGAATTGGATGTTAGTTTTCCAAAGTAATATGGTGACATATAATGAACTGGATGTTAGTTTTCCAAAGTAATAGTGACATATGATGAATTGGATGTTAGTTTTCCAAAGTGATACAGTGACATATGATGAACAGGATGTTAGTTTTCCAAAGTGATACAGTGACATATAATGAACAGGATGTTAGTTTTCGAAATCAATGTGGTGACATATGATGAATTAAATGTTAGTTTTCCAAAGTGATACTGTGACATATGATGAATTGGATATTAATTTCCCAAAGCGATACAGTGCCATAGGATGAACTGGATGTTAGTTTTCCAAAGTAATAGAGTGACATATGATGAACTGGATGTTAGTTTTCCAAAGTGATACAGTGATATATGATGAACTGGATGTTAGTTTTCCAAAGCGATACGGTGACATATGATGGACTGGATGTTAGTTTTCCAAAGTGATACGGTGACATATGAGGAATTGGATGATAATTTTCCAAAGCGATACAGTGCCATAGGATGAACTGGATGTTAGTTTTCCAAAGCGATACGGTGACATATGATGAACTGGATGTTAGTTTTCCTAAGTGATACAGTGACATATGATGAACTGGATGTTAGTTTTCCAAAGCGATACGGTGACATATGATGGACTGGATGCTAGTTTTCCAAAGCGATATGGTGACAAATGATGAACTGGAGGATAGTTTTCCAAAGCAATATGGTAACATATGATGAACTGCATGTTAGTTTTCCAAAGCAACACGGTGACATATGGTGAACTGGATGTTAGTTTTCCAAAGTGGTATGGTGACATATGATGAATTGGACATTAGTTTTCCAAAGCGATACGGTGACATATAATGAAGTGGATGTTAGTTTTCTAAAGCGATAAGGTGACATATGATGATCTGGATGTTAGTTTTCCAAAGTGATACAGTGACATATGATGAACTGGATGTTAGTTTTCCAGAGCGATAAGGTGACATATGATGAACTGGATGTTAGTTTTCCAAAGTGATACAGTGACACATGATGAACTGGATGTTAGTTTTCCAAAGTGATACGGTGATGTATGATGAACTGGATGTTAGTTTTCCAAAGTAACATGGTGACATATGATGAACTGGATGTTAGTTTTCCAAAGCGATACGGTAACCTATGATAAACTGGATGCTAGTTTTCCACAGCGATACGGTGACATATGGTGAATTGGGTGTTAGTTTTCCAAAACAACACGGTGACATATGATGAACTGGATGTTAGTTTTCCAAAGCAACGCAGTGTCATATGATGAACTGGATGTTAATTTTCCAAAGCAACACGGTGACATATGATGAATTGGATGTTAGTTTTCCAAAGCAACATGGTGACATATGATGAACTGGATGTTAGTTTTTAAAAGTGATACGGTGACATATGATGAACTAGATGTTAGTTTTCCAAAGCGATAAGGTGACATATGATGAACTGGATGTTAGTTTTCCAAAGTGATACAGTGACATATGATGAAATGGATGTTAGTTTTCCAAAGCAACATGGTGACATATGATGAGTTGGATGTTAGCTTTCCAAAGCGATACAGTGACAAATGATGAACTGGTTGTTAGTTTTCCAAAGCGATACAGTGACATAAGATGAACTGGATGTTATTTTTCCAAAGTGATACAGTGATATATGATGAAATGGATGTTAGTTTTCCAAAGCAACATGGTGACATATGATGAGTTGGATGTTAGCTTTCCAAAGCGATACAGTGACATATGATGAACTGGATGTTAGTTTTCCAAAGCTATACAGTGACAAATGATGAACTAGATGTTAGCTTTCCAAAGTGATATGGTGACATATGATGAATTGGATGTCAGTTTTCCAATGCTGATAGGGTGACATATGATGAACTGGATGCTAGTTTTCCAAAGTGAAACGGTGAGATATGATGAACTGGATGTTAGTTTTCCAAAGCAACATGATGACTATGATGAACTGGATGTTAGTTTTTCAAAGCAACAAGGTGACATCTGATGAACTGGATGCTAGTTTTCCACAGCGATACGGTGACATATGATGAACTGGATGTTATTTTTCCAAAATGATACGGTGACATATGATGAACTGGATGTTAGTTTTCCAAAGTGAAGCGGTGCACATATGATGAACTGGATGTTAGTTTTTCAAAGCAACATGGTGACATATGATGAAGTGGACGTTAGTTTTCCAAAGTAACACGGTGACACATGATGAACTGGATGTTAGTTTTCCAAAGCGATACGGTGACATATGATGAACTGGATGCTAGTTTTCCACAGCGATACGGTGACATATTATAAACTGGATGTTAGTTTTCCAAAACAGCACGGTGACACATGATGGACTGGATGTTAGTTTTCCAAAGCAACGCGCTGACACATGATGGACTGGATGTTAGTTTTCCAATGCGATACTGTGACATATGATGAACTGGATGTTAGTTTTCCTAAGTGATACGGTGACATATGATGAACTGGATGTTAGTTTTCCAAAGTGATACGCTGACATATGAGGAACTGAATGTTAGTTTTTCAAAGAGATACAGTGACATCTGATGAACTGGATGTTAGTTTTCCAAAGCAACACGGTGACATATGATGAATGGATGTTAGTTTTCCATAGCAAAATGGTGACATATGATGAACTGGATGTTAGTTTTCCCAAGCAATACGGTGACATATGATGAACTGGATATTAGTTTTCCAAAGCGATACGGTGACATCTGATGAACTGGATGTTAGTTTTCCAAAGCGTTAAGGTGACTTATGATGAACTGGATGTTAGTTTTCCAAAGCGATAAGGTGACATATGATGAACTGGATGTTAGTTTTCCAAAGCGATACGGTGACATCTGATGAACTGGATGTTAGTTTTCCAAAGCGATATGGTGACATCTAATGAACTGGATGTTAGTTTTCCAAAGCGTTAAGGTGACATATGATGAACTGGATGTTAGTTTTCCAAAGCGATAAGGTGACATATGATAAACTGGATATTAGTTTTCCAAAGCGATACGGTGACATCTGATGAACTGGATGTTAGTTTTCCAAAGCGTTAAGGTGACATATGATGAACTGGATGTTAATTTCCCAAAGCGGTACAGTGACATATGATGAACTGGATGTTAGTTTTTCAAAGCAACACGGTGACATATGATGAATGGATGTTAGTTTTCCAAAGCAAAATGGTGACATATGATGAACTGGATGTTAGTTTTCCAAAGCGATACGGTGACATATGATGAACTGGATGTTAGTTTTCCTAAGTGATACAGTGACATATGATGAACTGGATGTTAGTTTTTCAAAGAGATACAGTGACATCTGATGAACTGGATGTTAGTTTTCCAAAGCAACACGGTGACATATGATGAATGGATGTTAGTTTTCCATAGCAAAATGGTGACATATGATGAACTGGATGTTAGTTTTCCCAAGCAATACGGTGACATATGATGAACTGGACGTTAGTTTTCCAAAGCGATACGGTGACATCTGATGAACTGGATGTTAGTTTTCCAAAGCGTTAAGGTGACTTATGATGAACTGGATGTTAGTTTTCCAAAGCGATAAGGTGACATATGATGAACTGGATGTTAGTTTTCCAAAGCGATACGGTGACATCTGATGAACTGGATGTTAGTTTTCCAAAGCGATATGGTGACATCTAATGAACTGGATGTTAGTTTTCCAAAGCGTTAAGGTGACATATGATGAACTGGATGTTAGTTTTCTAAAGCGATAAGGTGACATATGATAAACTGGATATTAGTTTTCCAAAGCGATACGGTGACATCTGATGAACTGGATGTTAGTTTTCCAAAGCGTTAAGGTGACATATGATGAACTGGATGTTAATTTCCCAAAGCGGTACAGTGACATATGATGAACTGGATGTTAGTTTTTCAAAGCAACACGGTGACATATGATGAATGGATGTTAGTTTTCCAAAGCAAAATGGTGACATATGATGAACTGGATGTTAGTTTTCCAAAGCGATACGGTGACATATGATGAACTGGATGTTAGTTTTCCTAAGTGATACAGTGACATATGATGAACTGGATGTTAGTTTTCCAAAGCTATACGGTGACATATGATGAACTGGACGATAGTTTTCCAAAGTAATATGATGACATATGATGAACTGGATGTTAGTTTTCCAAAGCTATACGGTGACATATGATGAACTGGACGATAGTTTTCCAAAGCAATATGATGACATATGATGAACTGGACGTTAGTTTTCCAAAGCCATACGGTGACATATGATGAACTGGGTGTTATAAAGGTCGTAGAGTTTTCCAATTAATTTCAGCCGATTGATTATTGAATAAAGGAATAATTTACTAATAGATTCTAATGAAGAGATAAAGAGGAATGAACTGATAGATGGTAACAAATTTTGATTTACCCTTGTTACCTCTTTTAACCTTCTGATAATGCAATAAAAAAATCTTGCTCTGGCAAATTCAGTTTTATGATAATGTATAACTGAGATTACCCCAGTGCCATACGTGGATAAGATCATGGTGAGGGGTAGATGTTAATGGTTTGGGCATGCTCTTCACATTCCCCATGGGAGATTAGTTTGCCAAACTTTTAACTGGGCTCCAAAAGGCATTAGAAGAGTTGGAAGACCCATGTCTATATGGCTGAGGACTGAAGTGTGGAGTAGATGATGAATGGTGAAGTTTTGAATTTAAAGCTTAAGATAGAGGTGACTGGCAAAATCTAACCGAGGCCGTTTGCGTCATTAAGCGTAGGAGATGATGATGATGATGAGCGCTCTATAAAATAAAATGGCAGACATGACTCCATTGAATTTACTTGGAAATTTAATCGGAATAAAGGTATTTGAAAAAGTAGAAATTACATTTAATCACAGCAACGGAAACATTATTGAAAAGAAAATATTTATTTCTGAATCCTGAACATTGTTATTTTTCCGTGAAACCACAGAAAAAGAATCGTTATTTTTTATTTCTAGAATTGTCATTAATATACGACGCACAACTACATACAAAGCGGAAAAAACTCTTAAGTACATAAATAAGCATTGTCGTATGTGGAGGTTACAGACGCTGAATTCATGTTGGGGAATGTACATAATGTTGTTCACACGAAAGAGAGATGCATATTCGCTATCTGTCTTGCTGTCGCATGTTCTGTATCATTAATTTTAGACAAATCCCCCTCTCACCCCAAATCGATCACTTACGGCCTTTTTTTTTTTTATTATTTTTAATTTCCGTTACCTCTATATTGGCTATCTTTTTGTATATGTCTTTTTTGCCCACTGTTCGCTAAATTCTGTCTCTCTGTCTCTCTCTGTCTGTCTGTCTGTCTGTCTCTCTCTCTCTCTCTCTCTCTCTCTCTCTCTCTCTCTCTCTCTCTCTCTCTCTCTCTCTCTCTCCTTCCCCACCGTTCTCATTATTCCTCTTGCTTATCTTTCTAGTTGTTGTTGTTGTTGTTGTTGTTCTTCATCTTCTTCTTCTTCTTCTAATGGGATCAGGAAACCTTGCACACGTCTAGAAATTACATTCAGAAATAATAGTGAGAATATATTTTCACTTTTCGCAGCAAGCTCAGAACGGAAAGGATTTCTATATCTGATGGAAGAACACAAGAACACGTCCCACTTGCGTCATCCACTAACAGATTTTATCAGCAAGAACGAGATCAAAGATTGTTTTTTTTTTTTTTTTTTTTTTTCCCGCTACAATTTTGCTAAACTGACCTCCAAAAGTTCAGTGTAAGAATATTGAAAGGATTTATCTTGTATTTTTATTTATTTATTTATTTATTTTTTATTTGATGGGTGGGTACAAAAACCTTCATTGCTATTATAGCTTCACCCTTGCAAAGTAGATAAGTAGATTTAAGCTTTGTTAGCAAGCCTTCGCAGACAAAGCATCTCACATGGGTAAAAAGTAATTATGAATCCGTATTCAATTGAGGACTATGAATCGTGAAGTAGGAGATGATGAATGGGTCTCATCTACGTCGGTAGAACCGGCATTTTGGAAAGTGGGCTCCGATGCGTTGGGAGTCATTACTCTCAGTACGAGTAGACTTTTAGCTTATCACTTCATCGGAATTGAATTAAACGTAGTAATAAGAGAGAGTCAATGAAACCACAAGAGAGATTAATGAAACTATAAGAGAGATTACACGAGTACCATATGTGGATGAGATCATGATGAGGGGTAGATGGAGATGGTTTGGGCATGCTCTTCTCACTCCTCAAGAGAGATTAGTTCACCAAACGTTTATTTGGGCTCCACAAGGCACTAGAAAAATTGGAAGACCCAGGCTTACATGGCTTAGGATTATAAAGCGCGAAGTAGATGATGAATGGAGAAGTATTGAATTAAAAGCTCAAGATGGAGACGACTGGCAAAATCTAACCGAGGCCCTTTGCGTCCATAGGCGTGGGAGGAGATGATGATGATGATGATGAAATTGATAACTATTACGCTACTAAGTAAGAAGAGGAGCATCTTTACTTGGAAATAAACTTATCACCAAGACATGGAGAAGCTATGCTATGGAAAACACCGTGGTTTGAGAACACTGGTTATAAGGTCTCTTTCTCGTGGAGTTAGACTGGCGGCCTAGTGGTAGCATCCTTGCTTGGTGATTGGCAGACTGGTGTGGGAGTCCCACTCAAACTCGTTAGTTCCTTTGGTCCCTGCAACCTCACCATCTTTGTGAGCTAAAGATGGGGCTTTTGGGGAGCCTATAGGTGTATGTGATGAGTCATCAGCAGCCATTGCCTGGCCTTCTTTGGTCCTAGTTTGGGTGGAGAAGGTCTTGGGCGCTGATCATATGTAATATGGTCAGTCTCTAGGGCATTGTGCTGTCTCTTGTCTCTGCCATTCATGAGCGACCTTCAAAGTTTTAAACAGCTTAAAGATGCTCCCAAACATCCAAATATCGGCTTCGACAATTCTTTCAGTATGTATCGTAAACTATTACATTGACATCTTATGGATTCTTGGTTATGAAAAAGAATCTGGTATATTACTGGAAACCTTGCTATCAAAGCTATTCAATTACTCACTTTTAAATTAGAAATCTGGCAGTCAAAACTATCCAATCTCTCGCTTTTAAACTAGAAATCTGGCAGTCAAAACTATCCAGTCTGACGCTTTTAAACTAGAAATCTGGCAGTCAAAACTATCCAGTCTGACACTTTTAAACTAGAAATCTGGCAGTCAAAACTATCCAATCTCTCGCTTTTAAACTAGAAATCTGGCAGTCAAAACTATCCAATCTCTTGCTTTTGAACTAGAAATCTGTCAGTCAAAACTATCCAATCGCTCACTTTTAAACTAGAAATCTGACAGTCAAAACTATCCAATTGCTCACTTTTAAACTATAAATCTGTCAGTCAAAACTATCCAATCGCTCACTTTTGAACTAGAAATCTGACAGTCAAAACTATCCAATCGCTCACTTTTAAACTAGAAATCTGTCAGTCAAAACTATCCAATCACTTACTTTTAAACTAGAAATTTGTCAGTCAAAACTATCCAATCGCTCACTTTTAAACTAGAAATCTGACAGTCAAAACTATCCAATCGCTCACTTTTAAACTAGAAATCTGTCAGTCAAAACTATCCAATCGCTCATTTTTAAACTAGAAATCTGTCAGTCAAAACTATCCAGTCTGTTGCTTTTAAACTAGAAATCTGTCAGTCAAAACTATCCAATCACTCACTTTTCAACTAGAAATCTGTCAGTCGAAACTATCCAATCGCCCACTTTTAAACTAGAAATCTGACAGTCAAAACTATCCAATCGCTCACTTTTAAACTAGAAATCTGTCAGTCAAAACTATCCAATCGCTCATTTTTAAACTAGAAATCTGTCAGTCAAAACTATCCAGTCTGTTGCTTTTAAACTAGAAATCTGTCAGTCAAAACTATCCAATCACTCACTTTTCAACTAGAAATCTGTCAGTCAAAACTATCCAATCGCTCACTTTTAAACTAGAAATCTGTCAGTCAAAACTATCCAATCGCTCACTTTTAAACTAGAAATCTGACAGTCAAAACTATCCAATCGCTCACTTTTAAACTAGAAATCTGTCAGTCAAAACTATGCAATCGCTCACTTTTAAACTAGAAATCTGACAGTCAAAACTATCCAATCGCTCACTTTTAAACTAGAAATCTGTCAGTCAAAACTATCCAATTACTCACTTTTAAACTAGAAAACTGTCAGTCAAAACTATCCAGTCTGTCGCTTTTAAACTAAAAATCTGCCAGTCAAAACTATCCAATCGCTCACTTTTAAACTAGAAATATGGCAGTCAAAACTATCCAATCACTCACTTTTAAACTAGAAATCTGATAGTCAAAACTATCCAATCGCTCACTTTTAAACTAGAAATCTGTCAGTCAAAACTATCCAATCACTCACTTTTAAACTAGAAATCTGGCAGTCAAAACTATCCAATCACTCACTTTTAGAATAGAAATCTGGCAGTCAAAACTATCCAATTTCTCGCTTTTGAACTTGAAATCTGGCAGTCAAAACTGTCCAGTCTGTCGCTTTTAAACTAGAAATCTGCCTGTCAAAACTATCCAATCTCGCTTTTAAACTAGATATCTGACAGTCAAAACTATCCAATCGCTCACTTTTAAACTAGTAATCTGTCAGTCAAAACTATCCAATCACTCACTTTTAAACTAGAAATCTGCCAGTCAAAACTATCCAATCACTCACTTTTAAACTAGAAATCTGTCAGTGAAAACTATCCAATCACTCACTTTTAAACTAGAAATCTGTCAGTCAAAATTATCCAATCACTGACTTTTAAACTAGAAATCTGTCAGTCAAAACTATCCAATCACTCACTTTTAAACTAGAAATCTGACAGTCAAAACTATCCAATCGCTCACTTTTAAACTAGAAATATGGCAGTCAAAACTATCCAATCACTCACTTTTAAACTAGAAATCTGACAGTCAAAACTATCCAATCACTCACTTTTAGACTAGAAATATGGCAGTCAAAACTATCCAATTTCTCGCTTTTAAACTTGAAATCTGGCAGTCAAAACTGTCCAGTCTGTCGCTTTTAAACTAGAAATCTGCCAGTAAAAACTATCCAGTCTCTCGCTTTTAAACTAGAAATCTGACAGTCAAAACTATACAATCGCTCACTTTTAAACTAGAAATCTGTCAGTCAAAACTATCCAATCGCTCACTTTTAAACTAGAAATCTGACAGTCAAAACTATTCAATCGCTCACTTTTAAACTAGAAATCTGTCAGTCAAAACTATCCAATCACTCACTTTTAAACTAGAAATCTGGCAGTCAAAACTATCCAATCACTCACTTTTAAACTAGAAATCTCAGTCAAAACTATCCAATCACTCACTTTTAAACTAAAAATCTGACAGTCAAAACTATCCAATCGCTCACTTTTAAACTAGAAATCTGTCAGTCAAAACTATCCAGTCACTCACTTTTAAACTAGAAATCTGGCAGTCAAAACTATCCAGTCACTCACTTTTAAACTAGAAATCTGGCAGTCAAAACTATCCAATCACTCACTTTTAGACTAGAAATCTGGCAGTCAAAACTATCCAATTTCTCGCTTTTGAACTCGAAATCTGGCAGTCAAAACTGTCCAGTCTGTCGCTTTTAAACTAGAAATCTGGCAGTCAAAACTATCCAGTCTGTTGCTTTTAAACTAGAAATCTTGCAGTCAAAACTATCCAGTCTGTTGCTTTTAAACTAGAAATCTGGCAGTCAAAACTATCCAATCGCTCACTTTTAAACTAGAAATCTGGCAGTCAAAACTATCCAATCTCTCGCTTTTAAACCAGAAATATGGTAGTCAAAACTATCCAGTCTGTTGCTTTTAAACTAGAAATCTGGCAGTCAAAACTATCCAATCACTCACTTTTAGACTAGAAATCTGACAGTCAAAACTATCCAATTTCTCGCTTTTAAACTTGAAATCTGGCAGTCAAAACTGTCCAGTCTGTCGCTTTTAAACTAGAAATCTGCCAGTCAAAACTATCCAGTCTCTCGCTTTTAAACTAGAAATCTGACAGTCAAAACTATCCAATCGCTCACTTTTAAATTAGAAATCTGTCAGTCAAAACTATCCAATCGCTCAATTTTAAACGAAATCTGACAGTCAAAACTATTCAATCGCTCACTTTTAAACTAGAAATCTGTCAGTCAAAACTATCCAATCACTCACTTTTAAACTAGAAATCTGTCAGTCAAAACTATCCAACCCCTCATTTTTAAACTAGAAATCTGTCAGTCAAAACTATCTAATCACTCACTTTTAAACTAGAAATCTGACAGTCAAAACTATCCAATCGCTCACTTTTAAACTAGAAATCTGTCAGTCAAAACTATCCAGTCACTCACTTTTGAACTAGAAATCTGGCAGTCAAAACTATCCAATTTCTCGCTTTTGAACTTGAAATATGGCAGTCAAAACTGTCCAGTCTGTCGCTTTTAAACAAGAAATCTGGCAGTCAAAACTATCCAGTCTGTTGCTTTTAAACTAGAAATCTTGCAGTCAAAACTATCCAGTCTGTTGCTTTTAAACTAGAAATCTGGCAGTCAAAACTATCCAATCGCTCACTTTTAAACTAGAAATCTGGCAGTCAAAACTATCCAATCTCTCGCTTTTAAACCAGAAATATGGCAGTCAAAACTATCCAGTCTGTTGCTTTTAAAGTAGAAATCTGGCAGTCAAAACTATCCAATCACTCACTTTTAAACTAAAAATCTGACAGTCAAAACTATCCAATCGCTCACTTTTAAACTAGAAATCTGTCAGTCAAAACTATCCAGTCACTCACTTTTAAACTAGAAATCTGACAGTCAAAACTATCCAATCACTCACTTTTAGATTAGAAATCTGGCAGTCAAAACTATCCAATTTCTAGCTTTTGAACTCGAAATCTGGCAGTCAAAACTGTCCAGTCTGTCGCTTTTAAACTAGAAATCTGGCAGTCAAAACTATCCAGTCTGTTGCTTTTAAACTAGAAATCTTGCAGTCAAAACTATCCAGTATGTTGCTTTTAAACTAGAAATCTGGCAGTCAAAATTATCCAATCGCTCACTTTTAAACTAGAAATCTGGCAGTCAAAACTATCTAATCTTTCGCTTTTAAACCAGAAATATGGCAGTCAAAACTATCCAGTCTGTTGCTTTTAAACTAGAAATCTGGCAGTCAAAACTATCCAATCACCCACTTTTAGACTAGAAATCTGACAGTCAAAACTATCCAATTTCTCGCTTTTAATCTTGAAATCTGGCAGTCAAAACTGTCCAGTCTGTCGCTTTTAAACTAGAAATCTGCCAGTCAAAACTATCCAGTCTCTCGCTTTTAAACTAGAAATATGACAGTCAAAACTATCCAATCGCTCACTTTTAAACTAGAAATCTGTCAGTCAAAACTATCCAATCGCTCACTTTTAAACTAGAAATTTGACAGTCAAAACTATTCAATCGCTCACTTTTAAACTAGAAATCTGTCAGTCAAAACTATCCAATCACTCACTTTTAAACTAGAAATATGTCAGTCAAAACTATCCAATCCTTCACTTTTAAACTAGAAATCTGTCAGTCAAAACTATCTAATCACTCACTTTTAAACTAGAAATCTGACAGTCAAAACTATCCAATCGCTCACTTTTAAACTAGAAATCTATCAGTCAAAACTATCCAGTCACTCACTTTAAAACTAGAAATCTGGCAGTCAAAACTATCCAATTTCTCGCTCTTGAACTCGAAATCTGGCAGTCAAAACTGTCCAGTCTGTTGCTTTTAAACAAGAAATCTGGCATTCAAAACAATCCAATCTGTTGCTTTTAAACTAGAAATCTTGCAGTCAAAACTATCCAGTCTGTTGCTTTTAAACTAGAAATCTGGCAGTCAAAACTATCCAATCGCTCACTTTTGAACTAGAAATCTGGCTGTCAAAACTGTCCAGTCTGTCGCTTTTAAACTAGAAATCTACCAGTCAACACTATCCAGTCTGTTGCTTTTAAACTAGAAATCTGGCAGTCAAAACTATCCAATCGCTCACTTTAAAATAGAAATCAGGCAGTCAAAACTATCCAATCTCTCGCTTTTGAACTTGAAATCTGGCAGTCAAAACTGTCCAGTCTGTCATTTTTAAACTAGAAATCTGCCAGTCAAAACTATTCAGTCTCTCGCTTTTAAACTAGAAATCTGACAGTCAAAACTATCCAATCACTCACTTTTAAACTAGAAATCTGGCAGTCAAAACTATCCAGTCTCTCGCCTCTAAACTAGAAATCTGGCAGTAAAAACTTTCCAGTCTGTTGCTTTTAAACTAGAAATCTGGCAGTCAAAACTATCCAGTCTGTTGTTTTTAAACTAGAAATCTGGCAGTCAAAACTATCCAATCGCTCACTTTTAAACTAGAAATCTGGCAGTCAAAACTATCCAATTTCTCACTTTTAAACTTGAAATCTGGCAGTCAAAACTATCCAATTTCTCGCTTTTAAACTAGAAATCTGGCAGTCAAAACTATCCAGTCTGTCGCTTTTAAACTAGAAATCTGCCAGTCAAAACTATCCAATCGCTCACTTTTAAACTAGAAATCTGGCAGTCAAAACTATCCAGTCTGTTGCTTTTAAACTAGAAATCTGACAGTCAAAACTATCCAATCGCTCACTTTTAAACTAGAAATCTGGCAGTCAAAACTATCCAATTTCTCACTTTTGAACTTGAAATCTGGCAGTCAAAACTATCCAATATCTCGCTTTTAAACTAGAAATATGGCAGTCAAAACTATCCAGTCTGTTGCTTTTAAACTAGAAATATGCCAGTCAAAACTATCCAATCGCTCACTTTTAAAATAGAAATCTGGCAGTCAAAACTATCCAGTCTGTTGCTTTCAAACTAGAAATCTGACAGTCAAAACTATCCAATTGCTCACTTTTAAACTAGAAATCTGGCAGTCAAAACCATCCAATCTCTCGCTTTTAAACTAGAAATCTGGCAGTCAAAACTGTCCAGTCTGCCGCTTTTAAACTAGAAATTTGCCAGTCAAAACTATCCAGTCTGTTGCTTTTAAACTAGAAATCTGGCAGTCAAAACTATCCAGTCTGTTGCTTTTAAACTAGAAATCTGATAGTCAAAACTATCCAATCGCTCACTTTTAAACTAGAAATCTGGCAGTCAAAACTATCCAATCTCTTGCTTTTAAACTAGAAATCTGGCAGTCAAAACTATCCAGTCTGTTGCTTTTAAACTAGAAATCTGGCAGTCAAAACTATCCAGTCTGTTGCTTTTAAACTAGAAATCTGACAGTCAAAACTATCCAATCGCACACTTTTAAACTAGAAATCTGGCAGTCAAAACTATGCAATCGCTCACTTTTAAACTAGAAATCTGGTAGTCAAAACTATCCAATCTCTCGCTTTTAAACTAGAAATCTGGCAGTCAAAACTATCCAGTCTGTTGCTTTTAATTTAGAAATCTGTCAGTCAAAACTATCCAATCGCTCACTTTTAAACTAGAAATCTGGCACTCAAAACTATCCAATTTCTCGCTTTTGAACTTGAAATCTGGCAGTCAAAACTATCCAGTCTCTCACCTCTAAACTAGAAATCTGGCAGTCAAAACTATCCAGTCTGTCGCTTTTAAACTAGAAATCTGCCAGTCAAAACTATCCAGTCTGTTGGTTTTAAACTAGAAATCTGACAGTCAAAACTATCCAATCGCTCACTTTTAAACTAGAAATCAGGCAGTCAAAACTATCCAATTTCTCACTTTTGAACTAGAAATCTGGCAGTCAAAACTATCCAATTTCTCGCTTTTAAACTAGAAATCTGGCAGTCAAAACTATCCAGTCTGTCACTTTTAAACTAGAAATCTGCCAGTCAAAACTATCCAATGGCTCACTTTTAAACTAGAAATCTGGCAGTCAAAACTATCCAGTCTGTTGCTTTTAAACTAGAAATCTGGCAGTCAAAACTAAGCAATCGCTCACTTTTAAACTAGAAATCTGGCAGTCAAAACTATCCAATTTCTCACTTTTGAACTAGAAATCTGGCAGTCAAAACTATCCAATCTCTCGCTTTTAAACTAGAAATCTGGCAGTCAAAACTATCCAGTCTGCCGCTTTTAAACTAGAAATCTGGCAGTCAAAACTATCCAATCGCTCACTTTCAAACTAGAAATCTGCCAGTCAAAACTATCCAGTCTGTTGCTTTTAAACTAGAAATCTGACAGTCTAAACTATCCAATCGCTCACTTTTAAACTAGAAATCTGGCAGTCAAAACTATCCAATCTCTCGCTTTTAAACTAGAAATCTGGCAGTCAAAACTGTCCAGTCTGTCGCTTTTAAACTAGAAATCTGCCAGTCAAAACTATCCAGTCTGTTGCTTTTAAACTAGAAATCTGACAGACAAAACTATCCAATCGCTCACTTTTAAACTAGAAATCTGGCAGTCAAAACTATCCAATCTCTCGCTTTTAAACTAGAAATCTGGCAGTCAAAAATGTCCAGTCTGTCGCTTTTAAACTAGAAATCTGGCAGTCAAAACTATCCAGTCTGTTGCTTTTAAACTCGAAATCTTGCAGTCAAAACTATCCAATCGCTCACTTTTAAACTAGAAATCTGGCAGTCAAAACTATCCAATCTCTCGCTTTTAAACTAGAAATCTGGCAGTCAAAACTATCCAGTCTTTTGCTTTTAAACTAGAAATCTGCCAGTCAAAAATATCCAATTGCTCACTTTTAAACTAGAAATCTGGCAGTCAAAACTATCCAGTCTGTTGCTTTTAAACTAGAAATCTGGCAGTCAAAACTATCCAGTCTCTCACTTTTAAACTAGAAATCTGGCAGTCAAAACTATCCAATCTCTCGCTTTTAAACTAGAAATCTGTCAGTCAAAACTATCTAGTCTGTTGCTTTTAAACTAGAAATCTGCCACTCAAAACTATCCAGTCTCTCACTTTTAAACTAGAAATCTGGCAGTCAAAACTATCCAATCTCTCGCCTTAAATTAGAAATCTGTCAGTCCAAACTACCCAATTGCTCACTCATAAACTAGAAAGGGCAATCTAAGCTACCCAATTGCTCACTTATAATCTAGAAATCTGGCAATCAAAACTACCCAGTTGCTCACGCATAAACTAGAAATGGCAATCTAAACTACCCAGCCGCTCACTTATAATGTAGAAATCTGGCAATCAAAACTACCCAATTGCTCACGCATAAACTAGAAATGGCAATCTAAACTACACAATCGCTCACTTATAATCTGAAAATCTGGCAATCAAAACTACCCAATCTCTGGCTTCCAATTTCGCAATCAGGAGACAGCTGTTAACCACATAACGACCGTTGTGAGCGACGTGTCAGAGGAGACCCGGAATTTTTCCTTTAAAGAAATGAGAGAGTCAAACGATTTCTGACGATCGACAGCTAATGATGATAACCTAAGGTTAGATGATAACGACCTTTTGGAAGCTGATGACGGCCCGCGCATGCTCCCGTCGGGTAGATGACATGGAGTAGGGGTGGGGGGTGGGGGTTGGATGATAGAGAATGGTGGCGAGGAATCTCGCGTCCGGCGGTCAGCAGTCAGCTTGTGTCCTGAGTGTAGGTTGGACGCCCCAGTGACGGCGTCTTGCGCGCGGGTCGATCAAAAGACGCGCGTTTGACGGGAAACTTTAGCGGCGATTGAAACCGGAAAAAAGGGCGTTTTATTCGCGTCTGTGTGAGGGTTTTTGAGGTATTCCCTGGGGGATCTTGTGACCATGAAGGAAGTGGGCGAGTGTCTTTTCATAACACGTTGTGTTTCGCCATCTGGTTTGTTAAGAAGTGCATAAATGTATAGATGTTTTGAATGATTTAGTCGAGAGTCTCCCTCCCAAGCCAGGGAAGTTTGAAACCAAGCAAAATTGAGACAGAGGAAGTCTTTTATTTATTGTTTGCTGTGGATATTTAAGAGGAATCATAAGTTTATTCAAGTTACACTAGTGTGATTTATCGCTGATAAGAGGATCGTCAGAGATATCCTTTATCGGAGAATCTGCGTAGGATTTGTAAGTAATGCATTAGCGTATTTTTATGTGATTTTTTTCTTGTCATTCATTTCAAATGTTTCACTTCAGATATAATATAAATCTACTTTTTAACATAATATTATTAAATAAGTACAATATTATGTTCCTTCCGTTACTCCATTAACATATGCGTGGTGTCTCATGGGAATAGATAGGCTGTTAATTTAGAATAAATATTATTGTAAATTTACATGCATATCGCTCAATGTCGGATTTTGTCCTTCGAAAAAAAGCCTGTCCTGAGAGAGAGAGAGAGAGAGAGAGAGAGAGAGAGAGAGAGAGAGAGAGAGAGAGAGAGAGAGAGAGAGAGAGAAGGGGGGTAGGGTGAGTTTCCAAGGTACATATTGGTACATGCGCATATAGGGTGTGCGCAGATCACTAGTGAATGTGCTCCCTTATCTTTTTTTTTCTTTAAAGAAAGAACTATCTCGAGGGTTACGTAATATTAAACGCGGAGGAAAAATCATTGAATGGTAAATGGTATATTTTTTAGTTGTACTTACCCGCCTACACAGTTATGCAGATATATATATATATATATATATATATATATATATATATATATATATATATATATATATATATATATATATATATATATATTTATATATACATATATGTATATATATACATATATATATATATATATATATATATATATATATATATATATATATATATATATATATATATATATTCAGTATGTGTGAAAGTGTAATACGTTTTACACACACACACACACACACACATATATATATATATATATATATATATATATATATATATATATATATATAATTTGTGTGTGAAAGTGTAATAAGTCTTTACACATGTATACAGCCTATATATATATATATATATATATATATATATATATATATATATATATATATATATATATATATATATGTGTGTGTGTGTGTGTGTGTGTGAAAGTGTAATACGGCTTTACACTCACACATACACTCATATATATATATATATATATATATATATATATATATATATATATATGTGTGTGTGTGTGTGTGAAAGTGTTATACGTCTTTAAACACACACACACACACACACACACACACATATATATATATATATATATATATATATATATATACATATACATATATCTACAGTATACATATTATGTATACACTTTGACCATTTATCTAAACGGACAACACAAGACTTAATGCCTGGCATACCATTTCCCGAAATATTTCTAACTCATTTCACGACCCAACTTAGGTCGAATTTCCCTGTGTACATTTCCCGTGTTTTTCCAGTATCCTGGAAATTCTCTCTTTGAATTTTTTTGGGTTTGTGGTCCTGCAGATATAAAGGTCTTTTAAAATATTCCGATTCCGCAGCTCTGCGGAAAAACCACTTTTCAATGCGGATTCTTATTCAGGGAATCGTTAAGGCACTGTGGGTTTCATTGTTTTTTTTTTATTTTATTATTTGAATTGGGTTGACATTCATGCAGTTGTAATACGGAAATTGAAATGGTAGGTTATTTTTCATGTAGGTTCAAGTTTCTTTTTTTAATTAATTCTTTATCTTTGATTTTCCCTTTTTTAATTTCTGTAAATTTGTTTGGATGTTTAAACTTATTTTTTATTTTTTTTTTATTTTCCTCATTGTGAGTTGTCAAAATTCGTTTGAATGTTTAAACTAATTTTCTACTTTTTTAAAAATTTTCCTTTTTGTAATTTTTCAAAATTCGTTTGGATGTTTAAACTAATCTTCTTTTTTTTTTTTTTTTTTTTTTTCTATTTTGTGATTTGTATAAATTCGTTTGGATGTTTAAACTAATTTTTTTCTTTTCCATTTTTTTGGTAAATTCCTTTGGATATTCAAACTAATTTTTTTATTTTTTTTTTATTTTATTTTAATTTCTTTCTTTTTTTGTAGTTTTTATAAATTCGTTTAGATGTTTAAACTAATTTTCTAATTTTTTCCTTTTTGGTTTTTGTTTTTATTTCTTAATTCTTTAGTTGTAGTTTTTTTTTGTAACTTGTGGAAATTCCTTTGGCTGTTTAAACTATTTTTTTTTTCTTTTCCTTTTTTTGTTATTAGTATAAATTCGTTTGAATGTTCAAACAAATTTTCTATTTCTTTTCCTTTCGTTTTTTTTGTAATCTCTAAATTCCTTTGGATGTTTAAACAGTTTTTCTTTCTTAGTTTTTTTTTTCTTTTTTTTGTAATTTGTCGAAATTCGTTTGCATGTTTAAACTAATTCTTTTTTATTTTATTTTTATTTTCCTTTTTGTAATTTATCTAAATTCTTTTGGATGTTGAAACTAATTTTTTATTTTTGTTTTTTGTAATTTGTCTTAATTAGTTCTGATATTTACACTATTTTTTTTCATCTTTTTTTTTTAATCTGTCTAAATTCATTAGGGTGTTTCAACTAATTTTATATTCTTTTTCTTTCCTTTTTTATTAGTAGTTTATATATAATTGTGTATACAAACATGTATACATACATACATACAAGCTACAACAAAAACAAATGCAGCCGGTTATACTCCACATGAAGACAAAGCCTTCAGACATGTCCTGAGTCATGTCTGGGGTTTGGCCATTTCATCCACACGGTGGCTTCTGCGGATTGGATATGGTGGGAGACTCTTGTCTGATCGCTCACAGCAAACCAATCTAGTATGGGCGGCCGTAACTAGTACAACTTTGCTGATCATGGCGGTACACAAACTCTTTCACCACGTAAGGGGTATATATATATATATATATATATATATATATATATATATATATATATATATATATATATATATATATATATGTATATATATATATATATATATATATATATATATATATATATATATATATATATATATATTTATACATATGTATATATATACAGTATATATATAGATATATATATATATATATATATATATATATATATATATATATATATATATATATATATATATATATATATATATATATATATATATGAATGAATAAGCATTAATTCATAATACATTGATATTCATCATTAATTGAATGAACTTATTACTTATTTCTTTTCTTTCAAGAATTTGAAAACTTCCTTATTAGGATACATTTTATTCATGAAGTCATTTTTCGTCACTGCCATATTTGATCTCCATTTCGTGTTTTATCTTTAATACTTATTACAGTATTTATTCATTATTTTTTCGTTATCTAATAATTCTTTATTAGTTTATTTCTCAAAATATTCATTATTATTTTGTTGACATTTTATATTTATTTTTCAAAATACTCATTATATTTTCGTTGGCATACTTTCTATTAGTTAATTTTTTTAAAGATAATTTTTATTTTTTTTGACATATTTTGTTTTAGTTACTTTTTGAAAATTTTCATATTCTTGCTTGATGTTACACTTGGGCACGCTGTTCTGTCTTGTTTCTCTTCCTCTTGATTGTTTTGAAGTTAATGGATTTTATATGAAATATCTAATTTAATATTACTGTTCTTGAAATATTTTATTTTGATTAATTATCACTTCTCTTTTAGCTTATCTATTTTCTTATTTCCTTTCCTTACTGGGCTATTTTTTCCTGTTGGAGCCCTTGGGCTTTTAGCATATTGCTTTTCCAACTAGGGTTGTAGCTTGGCTTTAAATAATAATTATAGTTGAAATTTCTTATTATTTTATTTTTCAAGATATGTATACTCTATACGACATTAAGTATTTTATATACTTACTCAGTTACTCTACATATAAATTTATTTATTAAGTTTTCTACTTATTTTAGTTATACTATCGTTTATTGATATTTTTTTTTTTACATTTATATTTCATCTCCTCTGCGTCTTACGTCATACAACGCTTTTTGTAAATCAAGCTTTTATAGATTCTTGTTATTTATTTTAATTTTAATTCGGTCTCAATATATGTAACTATTTCATCCAGTAATTTCATAATTATTTATTATATTTTGTCATTTTTTTTTCTACCAAATTTTGTACTTCAAGTCTTGCTAGAGTTTAGTCTATTTTATTACCCGTTTATTTTTGTTTTTTATTTTTAAGGTCGAGATCAATATATTTAATTACCAGAATGTGTGAAATATCGCATGAGGTTGGGCTCAAGATAAATAGAAGAAAGACAGAGCTGAGAGTGGAATATGCAATGGAAGATGAAATAACATTGAAAGGAAAAAGAAATAATGAAGTAGAATCATTTAAGCGTTTAGGGTCTATGATCTCTAATACAGGGTCTTTGGAATTAGAGTTTAGTGAGAGATTGAAAAATTAAAATCAGACCTTGGCTTGGTTAAGTAAAATTTGGAAATCAAATCGCCTGAAATTACATGTAAAAATCAGACTATATTTCAGTTTAGTGAGATCGGTGTCACTGAATGGACATGAGTCGTGGTATGACAATGAAACAATCTCCAATAGATTCAGTAGATTTGAGAACAAAGCCCTCAGAAGAATATTGGGAGTTATATAGTAGGACAGGATTAGAAATGAAACTATAGGAGAGATTACTCGAATGCCATATGTTGATGAGATAATGATGAGGGGTAGATGAAGCTGGTTTGGGCATGCTCTTTGCACTCCGCAAGAGAGAT
>NC_090760.1:20053795-20056295 GCF_036898095.1 Palaemon carinicauda
GAAAAGGATAAGGAAAAGATTTCTTTATACTGCCATTACAGAGTAGATGAATGATTAGGCTCAAATTCTTGATAGTGAGGGAAAGAGGGTTAATTGCCCAAAAGAGAAATTTAATGTAGGTTAGTGTTTAAATTTGAGAGGAAGAAGAGAGGCTATTGCTGATATGACTAAGGCAAGTGATGTTGAAAAGTACACGAGGAGAGTTTAATGAGAAAAAGACAGTGACAGAGAGATGGACAATGGAATAAAGCCAGTTAGGAATTGCAAGGTTTAGTTAAGCAAGAAGACTAGCTCAGAGGAAACTGTAAGAGAGGCGTAAAGAACGTGGCAGATAAACAGGAGAATGGATAGGGTAATAATGATTAAATTGAGTACAGAGAAAATAAATGAATAAAGAAAAATACAGTATTGAAGTTCAGCAAGAACTTGGAAATATCATTTTAAGGGGAAGTAAATGTGCATTGAATTTCAGATTCTGAAAATTTGAAATGCAAATTCTTTTCCAGATAAATATCGTAATAAGATATCCTTTCCTTTGTTGAATTAAAGATTAGCCTTATTAAAAGATGCTATAAGGGGAGATATTTCTTTTTTAAAGGACATGCTTCTTAAAACTAACGAACCGAATTAACTTGAGTGATTGTTTACAGAATATAAATATTCTAACTCCCAATTCTTTTTGTTTTAGATTTGTTTTGGAAATTTGTCTGCAACGATTCGTTACTGTTTATAAATATCTTGACGATTTTTTTTCCATTTTAATGTTTTCAAACTGATTCTATTAAGTGCTTTTTCTAATTTATGTATGGGGACAAGCACGGTTGCCTTCTTTTTGAAGGACTTTGCTTTGGATTTGTGGTAAACAGTTATCTTTAAACTGTGGCGAGAGAAAAGTCACAGTTGTTTTTTATAAACTGAAAGATACTTTGAAAACAGTTACTATCCTGTTTGATTGGTTAGAATTAAAAATGTATTGGGTTAATCCACTTTTCAATTCTGGTTTAAGGTAATAATTTTTCTTTAATTATTTAAGGATAGCAACGCTATATATAAATTCACATTTTATTCATATGTCTAGCATCATAGAAAAATCATTTGGCTTGCTTTAATCTTACAAGGAATGCACTCCCTTAACTTAAGACACATTTTAGCATCATCATGTTTATTATTATTATTATTATTATTATTATTATTATTATTATTAATTGCTAAGCTACAACCATAGCTGGAAAAAGCCGGATACTATAAGCCCAGGGGCTCCAACAGGGAAAATTGCCCAATGAGGAAAGGAAACAAGGAAGAATAAAACATTTTCAGAACAATAAAATTAAAATAAATATCTCCTATATAAACCATAAAAACTTCAAAAAACAAGAGGAAGAGAAATAAGATAGAAAAGTGTGCCCGAGTGTACCCTCAAGCAAGAGAACTCTAATCCAAGACAGTGGAAGACCATCAAACAATATATTAACTGCTTTCCATGTTGGAACCCTTGGGCTTGTAGAATCATGCTAGAATCATAATAGTAATAAATAAAACCTCCCCTTCGTTCCTCCAAAACTATGTTGCTGAGATTGCAAAACTCCTGGTACCGTTGAAGAGCAATTTCTTTTTCTAATTGTCGAAGATTGGTTATCTTAGAATTCTTATTTCACTTGATGGTTTTGAAAAGATAAAAGAAAACGCTGACGATACCACTCTCTCCTTATCGACGAATCGACGATTCTGTATCATCGGGAGATCACTCTTCTTCTCCCATCTTTGTTTAATTCGGTCGTCGTTTTAAAAAGGTTTAAAGGCCGCTCATGAATGGCAGGGGCAAGGGACAGTGACATTGCCCCTATCGAGCAGGATAATGCCATAGAGGTTGTTGTGGCCTGATTGGTAACGTCTCTGCCTGGTGTTTTCCAGTCGGGGGTTCGAGCCCCGCTCAGACTCTTTAGTGCCATTAGTGTCTGCAACCTTACCATCCTTGTGAGCTGAGGGGGGGGGAGCCTATAGGTCTATCCGTTGAGTCATCAGCAGCCATTGCCTGACCCTCCCTGGTACTAGCTTGGGGGGAGAGGGGGCTTGGGCGCTGATCATATGATATATGGTCAGTCTCTAGGGCATTGTCCTGCTTGGTAGGGCAATGTCACTGTCCCCTTGCCTCTGCCATTCGTGAGCGGCCTTTAAACCTTCAAGCCTTTAAACATACGATCAGTGCCCAAAACCCCCCTTTCCACCAAGGAGGACCAGGCAATGGCTGTTGATGATTCAGCAGATAGACCTATAGGCTCCCCCAAACCCCCATCACTAGTTCATAAGGATGGTGAGGTTGCAGTGACTAAAGAAACTAACGAGTTTGAGGATGTTAGAACCCCAGTCAGGGCATTCACCAGTCAGGGACGTTACCACATCGGCCCACCACAACCTATTACTGTAGGAATATCATTGATCCCCCAGAGTTTAAATTTTTGGGGATTACTTTAATTTTATATATGTTTTATTTATGCCTGAC
>NC_090760.1:20058795-20068795 GCF_036898095.1 Palaemon carinicauda
GTTTTTGTGGTCTTAATTTGTGTTGAAAATCATATAGGCCTAAATGTCTTTTTTATATTAAAAATTTATAGAATTCATGTATAAGTTTTTGTTTTTGGCCTTAATTTGTGTTGAAAATAAAAAAAGTTTGTTTTTTATATTAGAATTAAGTTTTTTAATGTAAAAAAATTATGTTGTTATTGATGGAGATTAAAATTTGAATTTCGTTTACTATGCTAAATGAATGGGTGGAGTTTTATTTTAGCTTTTTTTTTATTCTAACTGATTCATTTCATTAAAATTGTCATTGGAGTGAGATTATTGCTCAGATATAATTTGCATTTATTTTGTGGTTTTGTTATGCTTTTTATTATATTTTTTATATTAAATATTGTTTGCTTTTATTTTATAGTTTTTTACGTTATTTCATTTATATTTTTTATATATTTGTTTTTCTTTTCTTGACATCTTCGTATGAGTATTTTCTGTGGAAGATTTCTTCACAAATTAAATGGACTTTCAAGTCCGATTTGAATAATAATAATAATAATAATAATAATAATAATAATAATAATAATAATAATAATAATAATAATAATAATAATGAATATTGTCATATCAGTGAAATTTTCTTAGAGAGAGAGAGAGAGAGAGATGAGAGAGAGGAGAGAGAGAGAGAGAGAGAGAGAGAGAGAGAGAGAGAGAGAGAGATGTTTTATAATTCTGATGCTCATTTTTTTACCCTCAAATATTTTATGAAAGTAAATGAAACGTGTTTTTGAAATTAAGATAAAAAAAAAGTCAAACCGAGAATTGATTCGAAATACTTTTTCTATTCTCATAAAAGTTTTTTTTTATTTTTTATATTTGACGTAAGCTTCAAGGTCAAATGATCAATAGATCTCTCTTTTTTATTAATCTTATTTCATTTGGTCGCTATTTTATTCAAAATTTTATCCAAGTGAAGTTAGAAGTAAAACCTGGAATTTTGTGAACTAAGAATTTTTGTATTTGTGTCATTTTATAGATATTTGGTATATGATGCAATGTTAATTTTTTTTAAATTGATTTTTATTTTTACAAATTTAATGTATTGCCTACTTTAGATTATATATATATATATATATATATATATATATATATATATATATATATATATATGTATATATGTATATATATATATATATATATATATATATATATATATATATATATATATATATATATGTATATATATATGTATATATATATATATATATATATATATATATATATATATATATATATATATATATATATATATGTATATAGATAGATAGATAGATATATGAATAGACATATATATATAAATAGACATTTGTTATGCCATTTAAGGTCAAATACAGAATTTATGTGTACTGTATTATAACTTAATTTTGTGTTTTTCATTTTTTGTTTCACAAATATCATTTATACCCAAGTTCAAACAACCAATTATAAAATCTTTGACTAGTTTTCTCAATGTAATTAGTTTATCTATTCCTTTTTTTTTCACATCTTAAATGATTGAAATTATTACTACGTTTCTTTCAATTCCGATGAAGTGATAAACCAAAAAGTCCTCTCGCATAGGACCCCACTTTCCAAAATGTTGGTTCTCCCGACGTAGATGGGATCCTGAATAGCATACGCTTTAGTGGGAGAAGTCTTTCATTGGCTGTAAGGACGTGGAAGGGGTATTCAAAAATTTGCATGTGTTTTAGACCTCCCTAATCTCTAAAGTGACGGTAGCCTAGTAGAAAACCTCCCTGCCTGGTGATCGCCAGACTCCGGTTCGAGTCTTGGGCTGGGATTATGTACATTTTTGCATTACGCAATGACGTATGTACATTCACGCATTATGCAACGACACATACGCATTCGCACATACGCAATGATGTATGTACATTCGCGCATTACGCACCTTCGATGTCAGGATGCCAGAGAACTCCAAAATCTATCAACCAATCAAGCTCGATAGTTTCATGTAGTGTCTACAACATCATATCCTTGTGGGATAAGGATGGGGGATGGGGGAGGGGGGGGGGCATATAAGTCTACCTGTTTAGTCATCGGCAGCCTTTGCCTGGCCCTTCTTGGTCCTAGTTTGGCGGAGAGGGTCTTAGGCACTGATCATATTTACATATGGTCTGTCTGTAGGATATTGTGCTGCTAGGCAGCCTTTGCCTGGCCCTCCCTGGTCCTTGCTTGATGGAGAGGGCCTTAGGCACTGATCATATTCATATATTGTCTGTCTGTAGGACATAGTGCTGCTAGCACTGTCTCTTGCCTCTGTCATTCATGAACGGCCTTTAAACCCTATAATTATGTATGCGGGCCCTTTAATAATGATATTAAAGATTATATAATATTTTCAATGGGAATAAGTATAAAGGAGACTTCAAAACTTTATAAATTATTCCACATCATCAATGATTCGAAATATGTTGCTTCTGCAATTGGGTTGGTGATTTTGATGCGTTCGTGAAAATATCTTTCTGACAAAGAACGTATATATAAAGTGGTAAACGATATTATTATTATTATTATTATTATTATTATTATTATTATTATTATTATTATTATTATTATTATTATTATTATTTTTATTTTTATCTTTATTATTCTATTATTCGATTATTCTATTATTCGATTATTCTATTATTCTCTTATGTTATTATTTTATTATTTTATTTTTATTTTATTATTTTTATTATTTTACTTTTATTTTCATTTTCATTTTTATTTTTTATTTTATTCTATTATTCTATTATTTTATTATTTTATTATTTCATTATTCTATTTTTATTATTTTTTTATTATATTTTTATTTTTTTTCTTATTTCCAGTGAAAGAGGGGAAGGGAAGTTTGTTAAAAGGAGAGAAAGCAAGGAAAAGGAGGGCGGAATATTTTAAAATTTTACTGAATGTTGAGGATAATAGGGAGGCAGTTATAATTGCCGTTATAAGTGTTGAGGTGTCAGTAATGGGAGATGAGAAGGAAGAGATTACAAGCGAGGAAGTGAGGAGAGCACTAGATGAAGCAAGAGTAGGAAAAGCACCTGGTATGGATGGTGCGAGAGCTGAGATATTGAAGGAAGGGGGTGTGACTGTACTTGAATGGTTGTTGAGATTGTTTAAAATGTGTTTTATGCTGTCAATGGTACCGGTAGACTGAGCTTGTGCGTGTATTGTACTACTATATAAGGGTAAGGGAGATGTGCATGAGTGTTTTACTTCAAGGGGTATTAGTTTGTTGAGTGTGGTTGGAAAAGTGTATGGTAGATTACTAATTAATAGGATTAAAGAAAAAACAAAGAATGCAATCTTAAAAGTACAATATGGTTTTAGAAGAGGGTGGGGATGTATGACTCAGATTTTTACAGTTAGGTAGATATGCGGTAAATATTTAGCAAAAGGCAAAGTGGTGTATGTTGCGTTTATGGATCTGGAGAAAGCGTATGATCGAGTTGATATAGAAGGGATGTGGAATGTGATGAGGTTATATGGAATTGGTGGAAGGTTGTTGCAAGCAGTGAAAAGTTTCTACAATGGTAGTAAAGCTTATGTTAGGATAGGAAATGAAGTGAGGGAGTGGTTTCCATTGAGAGTGGTGCTGAGATAGGGATGTGTGATATCGACATGTTTGTTCAACTTGTTTGTTGATGGAGTGGTGAGAGAGGTGAATGCTCGAGTGCTTGGACGAGGATTAAAACTGGTAGGCGAGAATGACCATGAATGGGAGGTAAATCAGTTGTTGTTTGCGGATGATACTGTACTGGTAGCAGACACAGAAGAGAAGCTTGACCGACTAGTGACAGAATTTGGAAGGGTGTGTGAGAGAAGGAAGTTGAGAGTTAATGTGGGTAAGACTAATGTTATGAGATGTACGAGAAGGGAGGGTGGTGAGAGGTTGAATGTCATGTTGAATGGAGAATTACTTGAGGAGGTGGATCAGTTTAAGTACTTGGGGTCTGTTGTTGCAGCAAAAGGTGGAGTGGAAGCAGATGTACGTCAGAGAGTGAATGAAGGTTGCAAAGTGTTGGGGGCAGTTAAGGGAGTAGTGAAAAATAGAGGGTTGGGCATGAATGTAAAGAGAGTTCTGTATGAGAAAGTGATTGTACCAACTGTGATGTATGGATCGGAGTTGTGGGGAATGAAAGTGACGGAGAGACAGAAATTGAATGTGTTTGAGATGAAGGGTCTGATGAGTATGGCTGGTGTATCTCGATCAGATAGGGTTAGGAACGAAGTGGTGAGGTGAGAACGGGTGTAAGAAAGGATTTAGCAGCAAGAGTGGATATGAATGTGTTGAGGTTCTATGGCTATGTTGAGAGAATGGAAAGTGGCTGTCTGCTAAAGTAGGTGATGAATGCAAGAGTTGATGGGAAAAGTACAAGAGGAAGGCCAAGGTTTGGGTGGATGGATGGAGAGAAGGCAGCTCTGGGTGATAGGAGGATAGTGGTGAGAGAGGCAAGAGAGCGAGCTAGAAATAGGAATGAAGAGCGAGCGATTTTGATGCAGTTCCGGTAGGCCCTGCTGCTTCCTCCGGTCACCTTGAAAATTCATTTGTGGTGGATAACTTGGGAGGGTGGGCTGTGGCACCCTAGCAGTACCAGCCAAACTCCGCTGAATCCCTCGTCAGGCCTGGAGAAGCGGAGAGAGGAAAGGTCCCCTTTTGTTTATTTGTTTGATGTCGGCTATCTCCCCCCCCCCCAAAAAAAAAAAAATGGGCAAGTGCCTTGGTAAATAGATAGATAGATTATTATTATTATTATTATTATTATTATTATTATTATTATTATTATTATTATTATTATTAGATTTTCATAACATTACTGTTATTTTCCGATATAAAAGGGATACGGAGAAACTTTAAAAAATAACAGAGAGAGAGAGAGAGAGAGAGAGAGAGAGAGAGAGAGAGAGAGAGAGAGAGAGAGAGAGAGATTAGTCATTTATAGATATTTCCATGTAAATCAGGAAATAAGAAAAATGGACTTTCATTGTCACTGACATTTCCATGAATGGAGAGAGAGAGAGAGAGAGAGAGAGAGAGAGAGAGAGAGAGAGAGAGAGAGAGAGAGAGAGAGAGAGAGAGAGAGAGAGAGAGGACAAAAATCCTCAGACATGACATTTCCAATTATTGATAGGAAACGAGTCCTGGCTTTCCTTCGTGTGCTTCCACGGCCTGATTAATTTGCCTTCGAAAGGACACAGGATATTGGCCACGTCCTGATCTCAGCAAAAACACGGGGTTAGAAAGTCTCGCGGAATGGTGTTCGGGATACCCATGGAACAATAATATTTTATTTGATATTTTTATTTTTGTGGGATAAAAAAGGCAGAAGTATTGCATGGTTTACCGTTTTTTCTTCTTCGTTTTTTTATTTTTCAATTGTGGATTGGTTTTATCCTACTTGGATAAAACTTCATATATATTGTATTGTTTATTCATGGTTCCAGAGTCTCTAGGGCCACATTGTGAAGTCGAAGGCTGGGGTATACATTTTGATCTGTATTTGATCTGTGGTGGATAACTGGGGAGGTTGGGCTGTGGCACCCTAGCAGTATCAGCCGGACTCGGTTGAGTCCCTTGTCAGGCTAGGAGGAACGTAGAGAGGAAAGGTCCCCTCCTTTTTTTCATTAATTTGATGTCGGCTACCCCTCAAAATTGGGGAAGTGCCTTGGTATATATATATATATATATATATATATATATATATATATATATATATATATATATATATATATATTTTCGTTGCATTTTCATGAAGCTGTATGATTGGTTCTGTATTTATATCATGTTAGCTTGTATGTTTTTATGTACGACTTTTCATACAGTAGTCCGGACTAATATTTACATATTGTCAGTAACCAATTTAAGTAAGATTTTCTTGTTAGTTTTAGAAATCTTTTACAATACCGATAGACAAACAATAAATTAAAACAAGTCTCGGTCTCTGAAAGTTTATGGAATTTAGAAGAATTAGATTATGAACTTTTTCTGATGCAATGTATTATTTTATTTCATTGAGTTAATAGGCTTTGCTATTATTATTATTATTATTATTATTATTATTATTATTATTATTATTATTATTATTATTATTATTATTATTAATGACAATTCCACTCTCGATTGATTTAAAAAAATAGAGAAATAATAATAATAATAATAATAATAATAACAATAATAATAATAATAATAATAATAATAATAATGATAATAATAATATTAATAATAATGAAAATGATAATAATAATAGTAATTATTATTATTATTATTTTTATTATTATTGTTATTATTATTATTATTATTATTATTATTATTATTATTATTATTATTATTATGATAACATCAGTAACCACTATAGTAATAATTATAATAGTGATATTAATATTATTATTATTATTATAATTATTATTATTATTATTATTATTATTATTATTATTATTATTATTATTATTATAATAACATCAATAACGACTATAGTAATAATTATAATAGTGATATCATTATTATTATTATTATTATTATTATTATTATTATTATTATTATTATTATTATTATTCATCCATGTCTTGCCTCGCAAATCGTCAACGGATAAAGCCAATTGCCAATGACTCTCTTAACTCAGAAACCAGAAACCTCTATATCTCTGCAATATACATCCCACGCCATCTCTCATTCATTTCTCATCATACCCGCTCAATACAATCTGACATTTTGGATAGTTGCATTCCTTTCCATCGGCCCCTTCTCTGCAATGACAGATGTGTGTAATGCATATGATTTATTTGGCAATCCAATCTGCGTATCTAGTTCGATTCTGCTTGCTCCTTGATCATGCGATATATGTAAATTCGCGCATTACGCAATGACGTATGTACATTCTTGCATTACACAATGACGTATGTACATTCACGCATTACGCACCGACATATACACATTCGCACATACGAAATGACGTATGTACATTCCCGCATTTACGCACCGACATGTACACATTTGCACATACGCAATGACGTATGTACATTCCCGCATTTACGCACCGACATGTACACATTCGCACATACGCAATGGCGTATGTACATTCGCGCGTATGTTACCAGTATGTTTAATAGTTTGTGTTTTTGGGGAGTTGGGAATAATGCGTATGTTTGTTACTTATTGATAGGAGGAATTATTGTTTACATATGTCCGATTGTTTATTTATTTGTGTTGTGATAAATTATTAAATAAAGAATTATTGTATTAGTTCATACATTTAGGTATACATGTTTCGTAGGAAGCTTGGACTAAAAGATTAAGAAATAGCAAATAAATGTACACTTGTCTATTTGCAAAAGATGGGAAATGAATTTGAAGAAATGACTATATTTTGCATAAATTAGTTTATGAATGTTAATGATGAAATGGAAAAAATGTCCTTTCCTCATTGGGCTATTTTTCCCTGTTGGAGCCCTTGGGATTATTGCATCTTACTTTTTCGGCGATATTTCAAAAATGCTCTTTAAGGAATTGTTCTTAAAGGAAATCATCTTTAGGGAGGTCCTTTCTAGGGAAACCCACTTTATGGAGGTCCATTCTAAGGGAACCCTCTTTAGGGAAATCCTCTTTAGGGAGGTCCTTTCTAGGCGAACCCTCCTTAGTGAGGTCCTTTCTAGATCCTCTTTATTGAGGTCCTTTCTAAGGAAACCCTCTTTAGGGAAATCTTCTTTAGGGAGGTCCTTTCTAGGGGAACCCTCTTTAGGGAAATCCTCTTTAGGGAGGTCCTTTCTAGGGGAGCCCTCTGTATGGAGGTCCTTTCTAAGGGAACCCTCTTTAGGGAAATCCTCTTTAGGGAGGTCCTTTCTAGGGGAACCCTCCTTAGTAAGGTCCTTTCTAGATCCTCTTTAGGGAGGTCCTTTCTAAGGAAACCCTCTTTAGGGAAATCTTCTTTAGGGAGGTCCATTCTAGGGGAACCCTCCTTAGTGAGGTCCTTTCTAGGGAAACCCTTTTTATGGGATATCTTTTCCAAGGGAACCCTCTTTAGGGAAATCCTCTCTAGGGAGGTTCTTTTTTAAGGGAAAACTTCTTTATTGGAACTTTATTCAGAGAAACCTTGTTCAGGCAACTACTCTCTAGGGAAACCCTTTTCAGGGAAACCATCTTTAAGGAAATCCTCTATAACCCTCTTCAATGAATCCTTCTTAAGGGAAACTCTGTATAGGGAAACCTTCTTTAAGGGCATTTTCATTAACGCTCTTTGAGGAATCCCCAGTCATGGAAATACTCTGTATGGAAACCCTCTTTAGGGAAATCCTCTTTAACTCTCTTTAAGGAATCCCTCTTAAAGTAAACTCTATAGGGAAACCCTCTTTAAGGAAATACTCTTTAACCCTCTTTAAGGAATTCCACTTAAGGGAAAATATCTTTCGTAAAACACTCATTAGGGAAATCTTTAACCCTCTTTAGGAATCTTTCTTAAGGGAAACTTTGTTTAGGGAAACCCTCCTTAGAGAAATACTCTTCAACCCTCTTTAAGGAATCCCTCTTAAGGGAAACTTTATTTAGGGAATCCCTCTTTTAGGAAATACTCTTTAATCTTCTTTAAGGAATCCCTTTTAAGGGAAACCCTCGTTAGAGAAATACTCTTTAACCCTCTTTAAGGAATCCCTCTTAAGGGGAAATCTCTTTAGTGAAACCCTCATTAGGGTAATCTTTAACCCTCTTTAAAGAATCCCTTTTAAGGGAAACCCTCTTTAAAGAAATACTCTTTAACCCTCTTTAACGAATCCCTCCTAAGGGAAAATCTCTTTAGTGAAACATTCATTAGAGAAATCTTTAACCCTCTTTAAGGAATCCCTCTTAAGGGAAACTATCTTTAGGGAAACCCTCCTCAGAGAAATACTCTTCAACCCTCTTTAAGGAATCTTTCTTAAGGGAAACTCTCTTTAGGGAAACCCTCTTTAAGGAAATACTCTTCAACCCTCTTTAAGGAATACTTCTTAAGGGAAACTCTATTTAGGGAAACCCTCTTTAAGAAAATACTCTTTAACCCTCTTTAAGGAATCCCTCTTAAGGGAAACTTTGTTTAGGAAAACCCTCCTTAAGGAAATACTCTTTAACCTCTTTAAGGAATCCCTCTTAAGGAAAACTATCTTTAGGGAAACCCTCCTTAGAGAAATACTCTTCAATCCTCTTTAAGGAATCCCTCTTAAGGGAAACTCTCTTTAGGGAAACCCTTCTTAAAGAAATATTCTTTAACCCTCTTTAAGGAATCCCTCTTAAGAGAAACTCTCTTTAGGGAAACTCTCCTTAGAGAAATACTCTTCAACCCTCTTTAAGGAATCCCTCTTAAGGAAAACCTTATTTATTGAAATTCTCTATAGGAAAACCCTTTTCTATGCATTACTCGCTTATTTCATCGAAGGGACGGAAAAAAAGATAATCATGAAAGAAAACAATAAAGAATAAAATAAAAAAAAAGACATTGTTCGTCCTAGAATTAACTTTCCAAGATATCAGAAAGAGGCAAAGAAATGGCTGTCTGGACCTGGAGTGATGACAACAAGTATCAAGTTTTTTTTTCGTTGAATTTATTGCTGCTAAAATCCATTTTTATTGCAGATAGAAACTTCGCTGGTAAATTATAGTTGGATCATTTCCTACATATACTGCGCGTTGGCCAGAGTACAATAATAATGATAATCATTTCTGGAATGACACTGCAAATACGCACCTGAGATTTGCAGGCGGTTATTTTAGATGTATTGCTATTTAGATAGATTGTATTATGGAATACATCACTCCATGGTAATTGGCCTGTCCAGAGTTTTCTTAGAAATTGTATTATGCAGTAAAATAAATTTCAGAAATTTATGATAGTGGATAGTTCAGATATGAAACGAGAATAAGAGAGAGAGAGAGAGAGAGAGAGAGAGAGAGAGAGAGAGAGAGAGAGAGAGAGAGAGAGAGAGAGAGAGAGAGAGAGAGAAATTTTTTTTTTACCTTATT
>NC_090760.1:20073795-20086295 GCF_036898095.1 Palaemon carinicauda
TTGGAACTCTGGAATTAACTAATGCAAGAATGGTTCTTTAGAGCTTTGGAATTATTAGTATTCAGTAATTATTTGGAACTCTGGAATTAACTAATGCAAGAATAGTTCTTTTCAGCTTTGGAATTATTAGTATTCAGGAATTATTTGGAACTCTGGAATTAACTAATGCAAGAATAGTTTTTTTGAGCTTTGGAATTATTAGTATTCAAGAATTATTTGGAACTCTGGAATTAACTAATGCAAGAATAGTTTTTTGAGCTTTGGAATTATTAGTATTCAGGAATTATTTGGAACTCTGGAATTAGCTAATGCAAGAATAGTTTTTTTCAGCTTTGGAATTATTAGTATTCAGTAATTATTTGGAACTTTGGAATTAACTAATGCAAGAATGGTTCTTTTGAGCTTTGGAATTATTAGTATTCAGGAATTATTTGGAACTCTGGAATTAACTAATGCAAGAATAGTTTTTTTCAGCTTTGGAATTATTAGTATTCAGGAATTATTTGGAACTCTGGAATTAACTAATGCAAGAATAGTTTTTTTCAGCTTTGGAATTATTAGTATTCAGGAATTATTTGGAACTCTGGAATTAACTAATGCAAGAATAGTTCTTTTCAGCTTTGGAATTATTAGTATTCAGGAATTATTTGGAACTCTGGCATTAACTAATGCAAGAAGTATTCTTTTGAACTAAAGAATTATTGGGTACTCTGGCATTAACTAATGCAAGAATGATTCTTTTGAACTAAGGAATCATTGGGTACTCTGGCATTAACTAATGCAAGAATGATTCTTTTGAACTAAGGAATCATTGGGTACTCTGGCATTAACTAATGCAAGAATGATTCTTTTGAACTAAGGAATCATTGGGTACTCTGGCATTAACTAATGCAAGAATGATTCTTTTGAACTAAGGAATCATTGGGTACTCTGGCATTAACTAATGCAAGAATGATTCTTTTGAACTAAGGAATTATTTGGTACTCGGGAATTTAACAGAAACTTTAGAATAGATTGAAAGTAAAAGATAATCTGATATTCCAGAAAATTCCAAATTATTTGGAACTATTGGAATTAGTTATATTAGCTTAAATGTAAAAGATAATTTGGAATTCCAGAAAATATAAAGTTATTCCAAACAATTCGAATTTAGGTATTTGAACATAGGGAACCATTTAAAATTCCAGAATTATTCACCTCATCGGAATTGTTTGAACTCTTTCCTTTGGAGTAATTTGGTATTCCAAAGTAAATTAAGTTATTTAAAACGAAAACAATTAGAATTTAGTTACTTGAACTTACAGAATCATTCAAAATTCCAGATTTATTTACTTCATAAGAATTATCTTGACTCCTCTTTTGAGTGATTTGGAATTCCAGAAAATTTCAATTTATTTAAAATAATTGGAATTGGGTTATTTGAACCTGCAGAATCATTCAAAATTCCAGATTTATTTATTTACTTCATGAGAATTATCTTAACTCGTTCTTTTTGGAGTAATTTGGAATTCCAGAAAATTAAATTTCAATTGATTTAAAAAAAAATGGAATTTAGTTATTCGAATCTAAAGAATGACTAAAAATTCCAGAATGACTTGCCCCATTGGGATTATTTTAACTCGTTCCCATTAGGCGTAATTTGGAATTCCAGAAAATTACATTTCAATTTATTGAAAACAATTGGAATTTAGTTATTTGAGCCTAAAGAATAATTAGAAATACCAGAATTATTTACCTCATGGGAAATATCTTAACTCATTCTCTTTGGAGTAATTTGGAATTCCAGAAAATTTCTATTTATTCAAAACATTTGGAATTCAGTTATTTGAACCTAAAGAATAATTAAAAATTCCAGAATGATTTACCTCATTGGGAATTATCCTGACTCATTATTTTTGGAGTAATTTGGAATTCCAGAAAATTTCAATTTATTTAAAATTTTAGAATTTAGTTATTTGAACCTAAAGACTAATTAAAATTTCCAAAATGATTTACCTCATTGGGATTATTTTAACTCCTCCTCTTTGGAGTAATTTGAAATTCCAGAAAATTTCAAGTTATTTAAAATATTAGAATTTAGTTATTTGAACCTAAAGAATAATTAAAAATTCCAGAATGATTTACCTCATTGGGATTATTCTAACTCGTTCCCCTTAAGAGTAATTTGGTATTGCAGAAGATTTCAATTTATTTAAAACAATTGGAATTTAGTTATTCGAACCTAAATAATAATTAGAAATACCAGAATGATTTACCTCATTGGGAATATTTTAACTCATTCTCTTTGGAGTAATTTGGAATTCCAGAAAATTTCAATTTATAAAACATTAGAATTTAGTTATTTGAACCTAAAGAATAATTAAAAATTCCAGAATGATTTACCTCATTGGGATTATCTTGACTCATTCTCTTTTGAGTAATTTGGAATTCCAGAAAATTTCAATTTATTCAAAACAATCGGAATTTAGTTATTTGAATCTAAAGAATAATTAAAAATTCCAGAACGATTTACCTCATTGGGATTATTTTAACTCGTTCCCCTTAAGAGTAAGTGGGCTCTTTGTGCCTGTTTATCAATATATGCAAATGGCGTCTCACCCTTGGCAGAAACCTCCTACAATTACGGCGTCCCCAGACACAAGGGCTGTCAATAGATCTTTCTCATATTTCTCATTAGTTTGTAGTCCTCTCTCTTACTCCTCCTCCTCATCCTCCTCCTCCTCCTCCTCCTCCTCCTTCTCTTGTCTCCTTTCCTTATCTCGTTTCGTTTATTTCTGATTTCTTTGAGTTTTATCTTTTTTTTTTTTTCATAGTCGAGTTATTTCCTTGTTTATTTTCTGTCATATATTTAGGTTACATTAGTTTAATATCTTTTTTTTTTTTTCAACAATTTGTGGCTCTTTTTATTCGTATTCACATCTTCCTAATTTTATTTTTATTCTTTACATGCTTTCTTTGCTATTTCCTAATGGTCATGATAGGGTTCTTCTTTTGGTGGGCAAGTATATATATATATATATATATATATATATATATATATATATATATATATATATATATATATATATATATATATATATATATATATATATATATATATATATATATATATATATATATATGTATATATATATACATATGTATGTATGTATATATATATATATATATATATATATATATATATATATATATATATATATATATATATATATATATATATATATATATATGTGTGTGTGTGTGTGTGTGTGTGTGTGTTTATGTGTATAAAGGGTAATGAGATTCTACATTATAAACTGATCATAAACCCATTTAATACATAATATTACTAATTGTATTGCATGTTTGTTTGTTAGTTGTTTCAACTAACGATATCATAGATTCATGTAGGTACATAATATCAACAAAGGTATTGTTTTTTTTTATTATTAATTTTCGTTACTATAAGTTAATTCTTTTCTATTTCTATTCCGATCAATTTTCTCGTTATTCTTTCCTTTCGTTCTTTATTTTGGTGGGCGAATTTGAATTGGCAAATCCTTGTTATTAAATTTCCGTTAATATAAGTTTAATTTATAGTTTTTTCAATTTTTTTTTGTTCCTATCTTCTTCCTCAATTATCTTATTAGTTTCATTCCATTTCACCTCACTTTCTTTTTGCGTTTTCTAATGTTACTCTTCGTGTTTAAGTTCTCTCTTCTCTATACTTCATCCAATTCCTTACTCCATCCTTACGTCACTTTTACAAAGGGACTTTGTTTCATATCCTTCTGGTTACCTCCACTAGCGAAGTTGGAAGGAGGTTATGTTTTCGCCCCTGCTAGTGGGTTTATTTGTGTGTGTATTGGTTTGTGAACAACTTCCTGGCAACAATTAAATCGTAGAGTAATGAAACTTGCTGGGACTAACTATGTTAAACGATAGAAATGATTAAATTTTGGAAGGTGAAGGTCAAAGGTCAAGGTCATGGTCAAGCAAAATGTACAATTCGCGTAATCAGCCATAAGTTTGGACATCGTTGTCCCAGCGACTTCAAACTTGGTTCATATTTGAATGTATAAAAACCACGGTAATTAATACATGTTAAGGTCAAAGGTCAAGATCAAGGTCGAGCAAATGGTCAAGAAATAAGCTGCCACGGTGGTGGAGGTCTGCGCTCTATTGAGTGCCCCTCTAGTTTATTGTGATTCCTGGCAAGGATACGACACGAGGCTCTGACATCCTCTCTGGATTTTATGTCTTAAGATTTCTCTCATGTTTAATCATCTCTCGTACCCACTTTTCTAGTGTCTTTCAACCTTCTTTTCTCTCTTGCTTCACCTCTTTCTTCAGTTTTCTCCTAACGACATTTTTTTTTTTTTTGGAGGTTTACTTCGCAAGACTTCCTTTTGATCTTTAATTGTGCAGTTTTAATTTTAATCTCCATTTTTAAAAGTATAACCACAGATACCCCAGAATAATGTGGAAATATAAGTGGGAACATTCTTATCTTTTTAATTACGTCTTTGAAGATTAGGAATGTTTTTATAAAAAAATAACTTATTTATACTATGCATTATTACCACATTGATAAGTGTTATAAATGGTTTCAATATTTAAGTAAATGCATATTGGGAAAAAGTAACAACTTGATGTTTCAATTTTCTTATTGAACATAATTTTTTTTTATATCCTCAAGAAATATTCATATTTAATTTCAAAAGTATTCTTCTTAAACATTTTGCATGTTTTTGTAAAGTTTTTATCTCTCAAAATGAATTTGAATGTCATATAAATAGAAAAGCACGAAATTAAGAGGTAATTAAAAATTGAAGAATTAATCTCTGTAATACCTATTACAAATTTGATTTTTATTTGCCTGACTTGGTTGGTATCCTTTTCTTAACCCTACTCTTTTATCCTAAGATTCATTATTATTATTATTATTATTATTATTATTATTATTATTATTATTATTATTATTATTATTATTATTATTATTTTTGTTTTCATGATTATTATTATTATTATAATTATTATTATTATTATTATTATTATTATTATTATTATTATTATTAATATCATTTCTATTATTATTATTATTATTATAATTATTATTATTATTATTATTATTATTATTATTATTATTATTATTATTATTATTATTATTATTAATGTCTCTGCTGTTGTTGTTTTTAATTCAAAGTTACATTTACTCGTTTATTTTATGATAATTAAAGTTAGATTTGATTTCCATCTGCTATCTGTGTTTATTTTTATTGTTGTTGTCATTGTTGATGGCTGCAGTTTTTCTTCCATCATATGTACATTTAAATTTTATAATGATTGAAGTTTATTTAATTTCCTCCTATCTAAATTTTAATATTATTGTTTTTGATATTATTTTTGTTGTAGTTGATGCTGCCGAAATTGTTATTAATTAATTTTCTAATACCAAAAGTTGTATTTAATTTCCTCCTCCTATCTGAATCACGTCCTTTTCATCAAAGCTAATAAATAATTTCCTCGTTTGCTAACATGCCCGCACAGATGACCTATTTTACGAAGCCGACAGCTTTTCAAAAGGGGATGCCACCAGATAAAGCAAGCAATTCGAGTCAGAGAGAGAGAGAGAGAGAGAGAGAGAGAGAGAGAGAGAGAGAGAGAGAGAGAGAGAGAGAGAGAGAGAGTCCTTTTTTACTAAGATTTGATGGCTTACGTATTTGATTGGAAGGTTGATCATATACTCCAAACTCTCTCTCTCTCTCTCTCTCTCTCTCTCTCTCTCTCTCTCTCTCTCTCTCTCTCTTCCAGAGTACGAACCGGTATATGATACTGAACAGCCGGCGCAAATTGGCTACTTAGGGCAACAGAAGACCACCTAGTTTTTCAGTAAACGTCTTCCTGCTGACGCACGCACACACACACACATATATATATATATAAAGAGAGAGAGAGAGAGAGAGAGAGAGAGAGAGAGAGAGAGAGAGAGAGAGAGAGAGAGAGAGAGAGAGAGAGAGAGAGAGAGAGCGTTTGGCAGTCTAGCTCAAAGCATACTGGAGATGTTCACAACTTGGAAATTCAATTACTCTTTAAGAACCTTTTTTATTGGGTAATCTTTGGGAGGTGTGTCACTTCCGGGTATGGACGGGGGGAAGGAGGGGCGTGGGTGTAAAGGGGCACACTCAGGCTTAGATACAGCCTAGAAATTCTAGATTAACTTATAATTTCAGTCAGTTAGTTGGGTGTGTTCATGGTCTTGTACTTGATTGTATGTTGTGGATTCTACAAAGAAATTTAAAGGTTACTCATGAATGGCATAGGAAAGAGACAGGCCAGTGGCCTAAAGACGCAATATGTACACATTAGTGCTCAAGCTCCCTCGCCTTAAAGGTAGGACCAGGGAGGGCCAGGCAGTGACTGATGATGACTCAGCAGGTAGAACTGTAGGTGTGGTTGCAGACACTACAAGAAATTCGATCTCCCATCCAACAGGTTTCCAGGCAGGGACGTTTTCAGAAGGTTGTTGACCATGATTTTTGTGCAGCCATTTTTCGGAGCAGGTCTTCCACATACCTGGCTGGTGTCATTGACCATGCTGTTTATGACGACATTTTGCTCTCTGGAGTCTTAGAATATCTTTTCTACGGCGTTATTTGGCTTTAATAAATAGCCATAAGTGAAATGTAGGATTATGTTTAGTTTTGCATGTATACAGCATTTGTGAGTATATTTTTATATTTGTATATTATTGCTTCTGTATATCTATGTCTAAGCAGTATAATCCTTTCAATAAAGACCAATGGAATTTTGCATGTGAAATGACGTCATTGTCACGTGACTTGGTAGCCATGTATTTTAAATTTAAATAATTCTCCATTTTGTCTCCTAGATAAATATGCTATATTAGTAATATATATATATATATATATATATATATATATATATATATATATATATATATATATATATATATATATGTATATATAATGTTTAAAGATGAATGGCATTTTACAATATAAACAGATCATAAACCCATTCAATACATAATATTACTAATTGTATTGTTTGTTTGTTTAATCCTTTCTCTAACAAACAACAGTATAAATCCGATCTGTGAATGTTATTATTAAGTGCATTGCTTGTTTGTTAGTTGTTCCATAAACAAAAGCATAAATCCGAATTGTACGTGATATACTGGAGTACATAGTAGGTAGTAGGTTGACCAGGGCACCAGCCACCCGTTGAGATACTACCGCTAGAGAGTTATGGGGTCTTTGACTGGCCAGGCAGTGCTATATTGGATCCTTCTCTCTGGTCACAGTTTACTTGACCTTTGCCGACATATACACCGAATAGTCTGGCCTATTCTTTACAGATACCCCTGACAACACTTGAGATTACCAAACAATTTTACTACTCCACTGTAATTGTTCAGTGGCCACTTTCCTCTTGGTAAGGGTAGAAGAGACTCTATAGCTATGATAAGCAGCTCTTCTAGGAGGACACTCCAAAATCAAAACATTGTTCTCTAGTCTTGGATAGTGCCATAGCCTCTGTACCATGGTCTTCCAATGTCTTGAGTTAGAGTTCTCTTGCTTGTGGGTACACTTGGCCACACTATTCTATCTAATTTCTCTTCCTCTTGTTATGGTAAAGTTTTTTATAGTTTATATAGGAAATATTCATTTTAATGTTACTGTTCTTGAAATATTTTATTTTTCCTTGTTTCCTTTACTTACGGGGCTATTTTCCTTTTGGGGGGCCCTGTGTTGTAGCTCAGCAAATAATAATAATAATAATAATAATAATAATAATAATAATACCTTGCTTGTTTATTAGTTCCAAAAAAAAAGAGCATAGATTCGGCCTTTACATATTGTTAAGTAAGTTTATTGCTTGTTTGTTCGTTAGTTGTGTCAACTAACAAAAGCATAGATTCAGTTCGGTACATGATGTGAACGCATATATTGTTTGTTTGTTTATTTGGTTGTTGTTCCAAGAAAGAAAAATATAAATCTGCTCATTATATAATATATCTTAGAGTGTTGCCAGTTAGTTGATTGATGTTTCAGTGAACTAAAGCATGAGTCTAGCGGCCAGATCTAGAAGTCAAGGTGAATTGGATGAAGAAATTATTCATTTGCCATCTTGTGGTCACTTTAACAAACACCCAGCTATCCAGTGTAATTAAAACACCAAATCAAACTAAATGCTGTTTGTTTGTTAGTTCTGCAATTCACAAAACGTAAATCCACTCACTGAATCTGGCAAACAGCTGTTGTTTACTTTGCATAACACTTCATCTATATGAAATGGCTTTTGCATCTCCGGAGAAAAGTCAGCTTATTTGCATAATACACGGCCCGGGTAGGAGGGTCCTAGTCCCCTGGGATCTCACCACTTCCTTTCCCCTTTACCCAGAGGGTTTTTTTTTTCTTTTTCAATTTTTGGGGTAAATTGAATTTTGAAGAAAATCTCATACGTTGTGTGATTTGTGTTTTGTGATGCTCTAATGACAGTTTATTTCTTTCTGATTTTTATATGTACATACCCACAAACACATGCGCGCGCACACATATATATTTATATTATGTATGCGTATATTTATACACATATGATATATTTGTGTATTTGAAAATATTTGTATATATATGATTATAGCCATACCGATATACAGTATATATATGTTTGTATGTATTTGTTTGTATGTATAAAATAGCTGTATACACACACACATATATATATATATGAATATATATATATATATGAATATATATATATATATATATATATGTATATATATATGAATATATATATTTATATATATTTATACGAATATATATGTATATATATATGTATATATATATATATATATATATATATATATATATATATATATATATATATATATATATTCGTATATATATATGTAGATGTTTTCTTCAGTATTATTATTATTATTATCATTACTAGCCAAGCTACAACCCTAGTTGGAAAAGCAAGCTGCTATAAGCCCAAGGGCTCCAATAGGGAAAGATAGCCCAGTGAGGAAAGGAAATAAGGAAATAAATAAATGAGAACACGTTAACAATAAATCATTCTAAAAACAGTAACAACGTCAAAATAGATATGTTCTATATAAACTATTAACAACGTCAAAAACAGATATATCATATATAAACTATAAAAAGACTCATGTCAGCCTGGTCAACATAAAAACATTTGCTCCAACTTTGAACTTTTGAAGTTCTACTGATTCAACTACCCGATTAAGAAGATCATTCCATAACTCGTAACAGCTGGAATAAAACTTCTATAATACTATATAGTATAGAGCTTCATGATGAAGAAGCCCTGGCTATTAGAATTAACTGCTTGCCTAGTATTACGAACAGGATAGAATTATCCAGGGAGGTCTGAATGTAAAGGATGGTCAGAGTTATGAAAAATCTTATGCAACATGCATCATGAACTAATTGAACGACGGTGCCAAAGATTAATATCTAGATCAGGAATAAGAAATTTAATAGACAGTAAATTTCTGTCCAACAAATTAAGATGAGAATCAGCAGCTGAACACCAGACAGGAGAACAATACTCAAAACAAGGTAGAATGATAGAATTAAAACACTTCTTCAGAATAGATTGATCACATAAAATCTTAAAAGACTTTCTCAATAAACCAATTTTTGTGCAATTGAAGAAGACAGACCTAATGTGTTTTTCCAGTAAATTTGCTGTCGAGAATCACACCTAAAATTTTGAAAGAGTCATACAAATTTAAAGAAACATTATCAATACTGAGATCCGAATGTTGAGGAGCCACCGTCCTTGGCCTACTTACAATCATACTTTGAGTTTTGTTTGGATTCAACTTCATACCCCATAATTTGCACCATGCACTAATTTTAGCTAAATCTCTGTAAAAGGATTCACCAACACCAGATCTACATTCAGGGGATGGAATTGATGCAAAGAGAGTAGCATCATCTGCATATGCAACAAGCTTGTTTTCTAGGCCAAACCACATGTCGTGTATATAGTATGAAAAGTAATGGGCCAAGAACACTACCCTGTGGAACACCGGATATCACATTCCTATACTCACTATGGTGCCCATCAACAACAACTCTTAGAGATCTATTACTTAAAAAATCAATAATAATGCTAAGAAACGATCCACCCACTCCCAACTGTTTGAGTTTGAAAACAAGGGCCTCATGATTAACGCGGTCAAAGGCAGCACTAAAATCAAGGCCAATCATACGAACTTCGTGACCACAATCAAGGGATTTTTGTACAGCATTGGAGATCGTAAGAAGGGCATCACGTGTTCCAAGGCCTTTACGAAAACCAAATTGCAAACTAGGGAGTAGATGATTACCTTCAGCAAACCTATTAAGACGTTTTGCCAGAAGACGTTCAAAAACTTTAGATAATATGGGAGTTATGGAAATTGGGCGGTAATCAGTGGGACTTGAGCTACCACAAACACATTTACATAGAGGAGTAACATTACCAATTCTCCAACAAGTGCTAAAAACTCCTCTTCCTGCTAACTTGCGCAAAATCACAGATAACTTTGGAGCTAAGAAATCTGCTGTCTTTATAAAAAAACAAAGGAAAAGTGCCATTTGGGTCTACACCTCCATAAGCATCAAGGTCCATCAACAGAGCTTTAATCTCACGAGATCGAAAAGCTAAACTTGTTAGTTTACCCTCAGGAAAACAGGAATGAGGAAGTTCAAGTTTTTCATTACTGTGTTTACTGTCAAAAACATCAGCCGAAAGAGTTGCCTTTTCCCTTGGACAGTGAGAGACTGAGCCATCGGGTTTAAGTAAAGGAGTAACCGTTGCATCTACACCAAAGAGTGCAGATTTAAGGGTAGACCACCATTTATGTTCATGAGTTGTACCAGAAAGGGTTTCTTTTATGGTTAAATTGTATTCCTTTTCAGTTGAGGCATAAACTCTCTGAGCAAAAGTTCGAAGCTGAGTATAGTTATTTCAGGTCAAATCTGATCTGTTACCCTTCCAAAGATGATAAGCCTCCTGCTTCTCAAAATAAGCACGTCTACAATCATCAATGAACCACGGTTTGTCCTTCCCTCGGTACCTTAGCACACGAGAAGGGATACGCCTATCATTTATGTTGACTAGATTCACATTCAAAGGACAACAGGGTCTACACTACTATATAATTGTGAACAATTCAAGCACAAAAGATCATGCAAAATCACATTACAGTCAGCTTGAGATTTCATATAAATTTTACTAAGACTATGATACATCAGGGACAGGCTGCTCAGTCTTCACTACTAATGAAATCAAAGCATGATCAGATGTACCGACTGGAGAACCAACCTTACTAGTTATAACAGCAGGGGAGTCAGTGTATACGAGTTCCCAGCAATTACCAGGCCTGTGAGTAGCTTCATTTATGATTTGCTCACAGCCTGATTCAAAGGCAAAGTCTAAAGCTCTCAAGCCATGACGATCGGTAGGAGAGATATAACTTAACCACTCCCTATGGTGAGCATTAAAATCACCATCAAAGACAAAAGAAGCCTTTCTGTCATCTTCTTGTATCCTAGCCATAATGGTAAGAAGACAATCGAAGATAGAATCATCCATGTCTGGATTCCGGTAGATCGAACACAAATAAAAGTTGTTATGCCTGCCACAAAATTTTCGTGTCGCAAGAACCCAGAAGGAAAAGACAGACGAGAGAAAGAGAAAAAAAAAATCATTGAACTCGTCAGAGGGTGAATTGGAGTTACGACTCCCAACTATTATTATGTTGCTCTTGCAACGAGGATCGGCAACAAGCGAATATTTTCTCGTGTTCTATATATAACATCGGCACAATGCTCCCCGGGGGAAATGCATGCTCTTGCAGGAGCATGGAGAATAATGCATGCTCTTGCGGAACATGTGGAGTGACTTCGAAATAAAATAAAGGAAAAGATAAATGGGTTTGGCTGGCGACGAGGTCATGCTATAAGTAGTGGCTGACAAAATATGGTTTTACGATATTATATAATGAATGTGCAAAGGCATGGCAAAATTTTTCTTTGGTACGTGATTATCTCATTGATATATATATATATATATATATATATATATATATATATATATATATATACTGTATATATATATATATATTATAATATTGTATATATATATATATATATATATATATATATATATACACTTATTATAATATTGTATGTATATTATCCATATACATTTTAATATTATATATAAATTATATTATATACATTATATATATATATATATATATATATATATATATATATGTATTATATATATGATATATATGTATATATATATATATATATTTATATATATAGATATATATAGATATTATATATATTATATATATATTATATAAATGTATATATATTATATATATTATATTTATGTATATATTATATATATATTTATATATATATATATTATATATATATATATATATATATATATATATATATATA
>NC_090760.1:20097447-20107447 GCF_036898095.1 Palaemon carinicauda
AAAAGACCTATTTAACCCAAGAGTCATTTGATCCAAAAGGCTCATTCGATCTACAAGATCCATTTGATCCAAGAGTCGTTTGATCCAAAAGGCTCATCTGATCTGAAAGACCCATTTGATCCAAGAGTCATTTGATCCAAAAGGCTCATTTGATCTACAAGACCCATTTTATCCAAGAGTCATTCGATCCAAAAGGCTCATTTGATCTAAAAGACCTATTTAACCCAAGAGTCATTTGATCCAAAAGGCTCATTCGATCTACAAGATCCATTTGATCCAAGAGTCGTTTGATCCAAAAGGCTCATCTGATCTAAAAGACCCATTTGATCCAAGAGTCATTTGATCCAAAAGGCTCATTTGATCTACAAGACCCATTTTATCCAAGAGTCATTCGATCCAAAAGGCTCATTTGATCTACAAGACCCATTTTATCCAAGAGTCATTCAATCCAAAAGGCTCATTTGATCTAAAAGACCTATTTAACCCAAGAGTCATTTGATCCAAAAGGCTCATTCGATCTACAAGATCCATTTGATCCAAGAGTCGTTTGATCCAAAAGGCTCATCTGATCTAAAAGACCCATTTGATCCAAGAGTCATTTGATCCAAAAGGCTCATTTGATCTACAAGACCCATTTTATCCAAGAGTCATTCGATCCAAAAGGCTCATTTGATCTAAAAGACCTATTTTATCCAAGAGTCATTCGATCCAAAAGGCTCATTTGATCTAAAAGACCTATTTTATCCAAGAGTCATTTGATCCAAAAGGCTCATTTGATCTACAAGACCCATTTTATCCAAGAGTCATTCGATCCAAAAGGCTCATTTGATCTACAAGACCCATTTTATCCAAGAGTCATTCGATCCAAAAGGCTCATTTGATCTAAAAGACCTATTTAACCCAAGAGTCATTTGATCCAAAAGGCTCATTCGATCTACAAGATCCATTTGATCCAAGAGTCGTTTGATCCAAAAGGCTCATCTGATCTAAAAGACCCATTTGATCCAAGAGTCATTTGATCCAAAAGGCTCATTTGATCTACAAGACCCATTTTATCCAAGAGTCATTCGATCCAAAAGGCTCATTTGATCTACAAGACCCATTTTATCCAAGAGTCATTCGATCCAAAAGGGTCATTTGATCTAAAAGATCTATTTAACCCAAGAGTCATTTGATCCAAAAGGCTCATTCGATCTACAAGATCCATTTGATCCAAGAGTCATGTGATCCAAAAGGCTTAATTGATGTTCAAGACCCGTTTGCTCCACAAAGATCTTTTGATCTATAAGACCCATTTGATCCAAGAGGCTCATTTGATCTTCATGACCCATTTGATCCAAGAGTCATTTGATCCAAAAGGCTCCTTTGCTCTAAAAGACCCATTTGATTCCAGATTCATTTGATCCAAAAGGCTCATTTGATCTAAAAGACCTATTAAATCCAAGAGTCGTTTGATCCAAAAGGCTCATTTGATTTAAAAGACCCATTTGATCCAAAATTATTTTGATCCAAAAGGTTCATTTGATCTAAAAGACATATTTAATCCAAGAGTCATTTGATTCAAAAGGCTCATTTGATCTACAAGACCCATTTGATCTAAGAGTCATTCGATCCAAAAGGCTCATTTGATGTACAAGACCCGTTTGCTCCAAAAGGCTCTTTCGATCTATAAGAACCATTTGATCCAAAAGGCTCATTTGATCTAAAAGACCTATTTAATCTAAGAGTCATTTGATCCAAAAGGCTCGTTTGATCTAAAAGACCTATTTAATCCAAGAGTCATTTGATCCAAAAAAACCTATTAAATCCAAGTCATTTGATCCAAAAGGCTTATTTGACCTAAAAGACCCATTTAATCCTAGAGTCATTTGATCCAAGAAGGCTCATTTCATCCAAAGGACACATTTTATCTAAAATCTGTTATTGAATTAATAAATGAGAGAAATATCTATTTCTTGTTGTTATCTGTTATAGCAAAGCTTCTTCTCAATAAATCCTAAAAGACACGATGTTAAATCTTAAAAGACAAAAGATAATAATCTTAAAAGACAAAAGATGATGAATCCTAAAAGATGAAAGGTAATAATCCTGAAAGACAAAAGATGATAAATCCTAAAAGACAAAATATGTTGAATCCTAAAAGACAAAAGATAATAATCCTGAAAGACAAAATATGAAAAATCCCTAAACGGCAAAAGATGATAATTCCTAAAAGACAAAAGATGATAAATCCTAAAAGACAAAAGATGAGAAATCCTAAAAGACAAAAGATGATAATTCCTAAAAGACAAGATGATAAATCCTAAAAGACAAAAGATGATAAATCCTAAAAGACAAAAGATGAGAAATCCTAAAAGACAAAATATGGTAAATCCTAAACGACAAAAGATGATAAATCCTAAAAGACAAAAGATGATAATTCTTAAAAGACAAAATATGTTAAATCCTAAAAGACAAGATGATAAATCCTAAAAGACAAAATATGTTAAATCCTAAAAGATAAAAGATGATAAATCCTTAAAGACAAAAATGATAAATCCTTAAAGATGAAAGGTGTTGAATCCTGAAAGACAAAAGATGATCTTTCTAAAAGACAAAAGGTGTTAAATACTAAAAGACAAAAGGTGTTAAATACTAAAAGACAAAAGATGTTAAATACTAATAGACAAAAGATGTTAAATCCTAAAAGACAAAATATGTTAAATCCTAAAAAACAAAATATGGAAAATCCTAAAAGATAAAAGATTATAAATCCTAAAAGATAAAAGATAATCCTAAAAGACGAAAGATGTTAAATCCTAAAAGACGAAAGGTAATAATTCAGATGAAATTGCCATCATATTATAAAAAACTGAACTTAAAATACTGCGATATTTTATCATAATTAAAATATGCATATGCATATATACGCTTTTAGGTAGATTATAAAGTGATTTATAGGCATATACAAGCGTTTAGAATAATAATTCATGTCATATATTATATCTACAAAAAATTGCGTACATTTTTATCTAGGGTTTGTCATATTTTTTGCTCGGCCTTTTTCGGTGATGGTTTTTCTCCAAAAAACTATCCTAAGATTTTTTTTTTTTTATTTTCCCTTTGGATGATGGATGTAGCGTCACATCTGTTTCATCTTTTCTTTTGAAACTTTGTTCTTAACTCAATTATTCTTTTTTTTTAATCTCCTAAAATGTACATACATAGATTCAAACTGCGTATATTTTGGGATGTCAAAATTATTGACCCTTCACGTCCAATCATTGAATCACAACAATAATGAATGTAAAATTTACGCAAATGTTGATTATGGTCCAAATTAATCTTGAAATAATTTATGTAAACTCAGATTGAATTTTATTATGAACAAAAGCGAGCAATTATTAATTCCTCATACCATTCCTCCCAGAGTTGTTCTCAGTGCTCTTCAATCATGTTTGGTCTCCTAAGTATTTTCCAAGAATACTACATTCTCTAGTGTTAAGCCCCACCCATTTCACTTTCCCTAATTCATCCACTTGGGTATCAGTTGACCTCTGGAGAAAACTAGGTCACTGGTTTATATATTTCACTGACCTCCATTGGCAGAAAATCTACAAATTTTTCGCCTCGACTCTAGTGATGCTTTTCTCGTATTCAAGAAGACTTACATTTTTAAAATACGCCTCACAAAACAGTCTTGTTTTCTCTCACTCTCGTAAAATAGCGAACTTTTCAGAAGAAAAGTAACTCGCTGAAACGCCGGTCGCTAGAATGACCTGAATCGCCAGAAAGTCTAAATTCTCGAGGGAAGAACAATGGGAGTCTTGCGTAGAAAAAATAATACAAGCGTCTGAAAAAAGGGGGGTATTAAGAAAAAGGCTGTAGAGGGGTGGAGATATAATTCAGACCTATGGGATGCCGCCTTAAAGAGGAAAGGGAGATTCGGCGCTGGCTGCTACAAGAAGTAGCGAGGATCCAGTATAAGAATTTGGAATTGAACGTCTCCAGCAGTGGCTCTGTTTCTTATATCAAATAGTTTAGGCGTGGAATGTAATTGGCGACTTGTTTGAAGTTATTTACATTGTGTATGAACAGTTTGAGTTTGTTTAATTGAATAGGCGACGATGGAGACATGTTTGAAATTCTTTTACTTTAAATGTAAATAGTTTGAATGTGTTTAATTAAATGGGCGGTGATGGAGGCACATTTAAAGTTTTTATTACTATACGTAAAAGCATTTAGAATTTGTCTCCTTAAATGTTTGTACTACTAAAAAGTAGTTTGGATTAGTTGAATGATTTCGGCATACAGGATACATACTCAAATCTGTCATACTACATACGCACATATGGAGACTGATTTTTTTTTTTACTACTACTACTACTACTACTACTACTACTACTACTACTACTACTACTACTACTATAGACACTGAAGACATATTTGAATAGGATTCACCATATAAGCACATATTTGGTTTGCTATCCTATCAGGCATACTCGGAAACCCGTAGTATAACTTACATAAATATTATTGAAAATACACCTGGAAAATGCGATTATTTTCATTTATCTACGTATGCAATCCATAAAATTAATGTATGCTTTTGGAAAAACATATATGATAAAATAAAAACTTGAAGATGATACTCGGAAAAGCAGATATAAGATGCAGTGTATTATTATTATTATTATTATTATTATTATTATTATTATTATTATTATTATTATTATTATTATTATTATTAACTAAGCTACAACCTTATACTCAATTTTTTTTTTAATGAGGCGCATTTGCACCGACTCGTAGTGGTGTCCTTTTAGCTCGGAAAAGTTTCCTGCTATCTGATTGCTTAGAATTATCTTGTCCAACCAATCAGCGATCAGGAAACTTTTCCGAGCGAAAAGGGCACCCCTGCGAGTCGGTGCAAATCTGCCTCACTAAAAAGAATTGACTATAGTTGGAAAAGCATGATGCTATAAGCCCAAGGGTCCAGAAGGAAAAAATAGCCCAGTGAGGAAAGTAAATAAGGAAATAAACTATTTTAGAAGTAATGCACAGTTAAGATGAAATATTTTAAGAACAGTAACAGCATTAAAATATATTTCATATATAAACTATAAAGAGACTTATGTCAGCCTGTTCTACATAAAAACACTTGATAGAAATATTAGATGAAATTAAAATACTAGATATTGTTTTCCCGATGACTATTTGGGAATAGACTATTTGGGAATAGAATATTTTAAGGACAGTAATAACATTAAAACAGATCTTTCATATATAAACTATAAAAAGGGACTTATGTCCAGCCTATTCGACGTAAAAAATACATTTGATAGAAACATTAGATAAAAATGAAATACTATAGTCCATTTCTTTTAGCGAGGCAGATTTGCACCGACTTGCAGCGGTACCCTTTTAGCTCGGAAAAGTGTCCTGATCGCTGATTGGTTAGAATTATCTCGTCCAACCAATCAGCGATCAGGAAACTTTTCCGAGCTAAAAGGGCACCGCTACGAGTGGTTGCGAATAAGCCTCGCTAAAAGAAATGGACTATAGATATTTTCCCACAAGGACTGCTTGGAAAAAAAAGATAAAAACAGATAAACCTTTTAGTGAAAATCACAGTAAAATTGCAATACTTGAAGGAGTCTCATCCGTTGCCCTTTATTAAAAGAAATCCAAAGAAGACTAAGGCCCCGTGGGTGGGGGTTAGGGGAAGGTCCTTCAGAATTCTGTAGGGATAATGACAAAAGCAAAGAGCTTTAGGATTCTTCTCCAAGTGTCCCAAGAGTCAAAGGAGAGTTCCTTGAGGTCTGTCTTTCTTATTCATCATTTTAAGTGCCGTGTGTCATTGCCTTCATTTTATTATAGCTTTTTTCTTGACATGTTTTGGTACGTGGTTTTTGTTGATCTTTTTAGATGTCATGTACTGCTTTACTTCTTTTTTTTTCTCCTCTTTTTTTGTTTATTATTAATTTCTTGTATTTTTTAATTTTTTGTCGTTTTTTTTTTTTGTTCTCTTGTAATAATACTCATGATAAAGAACAGACATTTGTATATTTTTTAGTTCAGTTGCCAGAAATGATCATAGATACCTTATTATTATTATTATTATTATTATTATTATTATTATTATTATTATTATTATTATTAACTAAGCTACAACCCTAGTTGGAAATGCATGATACTATAAGCCCAAGGGGTCCAGCAGGAAAAAATATCCCAGTGAGGAAAGTAAATAAGGAAATAAATAAACTATATAAGTAGTAATGCACAGTTAGGATGAAATATGTTAAGAACAGTAACAACATTAAAACATATTTCATATATAAACTATAAAAAGAGACCTATGTCAGCCTGTTCTACATAAAAACACTTGATTGAAATATTAGATAAAATTAAAATACTAGATATTACTTTCCCCCGACGACTATTTTAAAATGAAATATTCCAAGAACAGTAATAACATTAAAACAGATCTTTTATATATAAACTATAAAAAGTGACTTATGTCAGCCTATTCAACATAAAAAAAACATTTGATAAAACATTAAATAAAAATTAAATAATAGATATTATTGTACCCGATGACTATTTTGAAATAAAATATTTCAAGAACAGTAATAACATTAAAACATCTTTTATATATAAACTATAAAAAGTGACTTATGTCAGCCTATTCAACATAAAAAAAACATTTGATAGAAACATTAGATAAAAATAGAATACTAGATATTTTCCCACGAGGACTTTTTGCAAAAAAAAAAAAAAAAAAAAAAAAAAAAAACCTTTTAGTGGGAATCACGGTAAAATTGCAATACTTGAAGGAGTCTCATCCGTTGCCTTTTATTAAAAGCAATCTAAAGAAAACCAAGGCGCCCGGGGGTGGGGGTTAGGGGAAGGCCCTTCAGAATTCTGTAGGGATAATGAGAAAAGCAAAGAGGTTTAGGATTCTTCTCCAAGTGTCCCAAGAGTCAAGGGAGAGTTCCTTGAGGTCTGTCTTTCTTATTCATCCTTTTAAGTGCCGTGTGTCATTGCCTTCATTTTTTTTATAGCTTTTTTCTTGAAATGTTTTGGTATGTGGTTTTTGTTGATCTTTTTAGATGTCATGTATTGCTTTACTTATTTTTTCCCATCTTTTTTATTTATTATTACTTTCTTGTATTTTTTACATTTTTTGTCGTTTTTTCTTTTTTGCTCTCATGGAATAATACTTATGAAAATGAAAAGACATTTTTATTTTTCAGTTCAGTAGCCAGAAATAATCACAGATACATTATTATTATTATTATTATTATTATTTTTATTATTATTATTATTATTATTATTATTATTATTATTATTATTATTATTATTATCAACATCTTCATTATCATCATTATCATAATCATTATCATTATCTTTTAAGCTACAACCCTAGTTGGAAAAGCAGGATGCTACAAGCCCAAGAGGTCCAACAGGGGTAAATAGCCAAATGAGGAAATAAATAAACCATGTAAGAAGAAATGAACAATTAGAATAAAATGTGTTAAGAACAGTAACAACATTAAAACAGATCTTTCATAGAGAATAGAAAGTATTGTGTGTATTGCCTTTATTTATTTTTTTTTTTCATTCTTTTTTATATAATTGCCATGTTTCTTCCCTTATTTAAATTTATTATAATACTTTTTACCTTCTTTTCATGTATTATTTCTTTTCGTTTTGTGACATTTTGTTTCCTTGAAAAAACGCCAATAAGAAAGAATACACATTTTCAAAAATCTTAAATTCATCAACCAAATATGATCATAGACACCTTAGAGACGAATAGACAGTCGGAATAGACAAAATTGTGGAAGGATAGTGAAGATTAGCCAAAATAAAAACGACTATAAACATGTCTTTGCTGCAGATAAGACCTCTTCGCTCAGACTCCGACCCCTTATCTGTAATGAGATTTCTAACCCTTCACATTCATAAATATTGACGATGTTATTGTGTACTCTCATTCGGTGTTTATGGATTCGGGATTCCTCTTGTTATTCGGTTGCTCGAAGCCCTCCGTTTAGGGAAGTCTCAGCGTAGCCCTCACGCCGATATGTCTCAACACTCTGCTCCCGATCAGTGATATTTTCACTGCGGATCCCGTAGAGTTTCGTCACCATGTCCGTCTTCTTCCTTGGAGACTGGGCACGGCACTTGTGTCCCGAGGATGAACGCCACTGTAAGAAGCGGTACAGCGACCCGTCCTGTGACTGCGACAACTCTACTGAGGTAGGCCTTAAAACCACCGATGCCAGTGACAAATCCCTACCAAATCACACCATGAGATGCAGTTGCAAAGAATACAAAATTGCATCAGACAAATGCCTCCGCAACTTCAGGACCCTTAAAGTGCCCAAGGAACCGGATGCACCCCCTTACAAACGCAAGCAGAGCCATGAACGCCTTTCCCCAGTACTTCCAACAGCTCAGTCATCACCTGCTATAACTCCTCAGTCCTTACCAACTCTTAACCTTCACCTGTACTATCAGCTTCACAGCAGTCAGTTGCAGCATCAGCTTTGGATCTAACCTCGGTGCTTGAGATTTATACAGCCACGGAAACTGAAGAACAGCCTGCTGGGCCCCTTGTAGCCCCTAAGGGAAACCATTCCCTGGACTGCAACTGCACTGAATCTTTAACCCAGCTTCTGAAGTAAGCCACTGCTATTGCCTCCAGCATTCCTGCACCAGTACCGAAGAAAGAGTTGAAGAAACCTCTTCCCAAGTTCAAACTTCTGCAAACTGGCAGCTCGATTTCTTATGCTGCAGTCGCTGCTATGGCCACCAAACCTGGAATGCGCCTTATAGCTCGACTGAACCGTAAGGGGGAGCTCATTATCTCTCCCAAGGATCAGGAAACTGCCAGCTCTCTCTAAAAGTAACCATCCCTGACACTGCTCAACCCTCCCCTGATACAGAAGAAAGCCGTCGTCACCAAGCATCCAGTCACTATGGCACTCACCTTAGTTAACTATTGCAGCAACATCGACAAGAATTATGTCCCTATCAGCAAGCTGATCGTCCCCTTCATCGGTCCATTTCCACCCTCCCTGCATCTAGGCATATGGGGGACTTTCCCATCCACAAGTACACACCGGAGACCCTCAGATGTTTTCCCTTCCATTATTTTGGACACCACCGAGAAGACTGCATGGGACCCACCATCTGCGGTGTCTGCAGCCAGATTCATGATACCGATGTCTACATCACAGCTCATAAGAATGGCAAAGAAAACGGCCCAAGTGCCCCAACTGCTCCCGGCCTCATCACGCCTGGAACAGGCGTTGTCCAGAGCAGCTGAGGAGGATCACAACCACGAAGAACACCTCTCCACCCAGCCCACCGCAAGCACCTTCTACGCAGCCACAGTCGCCCCAGAATCAGAGACCTCCTCGCCAGAGAAATCAACATCAGCTGCCTGCCTTACCAGCACTTCTCCCAATTAGCAGGGATAAGCTTCTTTGCTTAAAACTGCTACTTTTCTCTTTGACGTAAAATTCTTCTCTCCTCTCCCAGTCTCTCCTACTTAGTGAGAGTCGCTGCTATAACACTTTCTCTCCTACTGACATGCTCTGTCTGTTAACCTTTCATTTTGGGGACCTAAAAGGGAGTCTCCCCTCTGGGTTACTTCCTTCCCTTTCACGCCAGTCAGAGCAAATCCTCCCTTTGTTTTAAGATTCAGTAACCTTCCTTGCTGTCTCAAACCCAGCAACCCTCCCTTGATATATTAGAACCCAGTACCCCCTTTGTAAGTAACTCATCGTTGCTGGACCTTGGCCTCCCTCTGGGAAGCTACTTTGACAAAATTAAAGTCGCTTAAGGGCAGCCAACGCAAGAGCCCGTGTCTTGCTATAGGCAAGGCAATCTTTGTTGTTGCTGTTGTTCCGTTTAGGTGTAGCTCAATATTATCTGAAGACGAAGAGGATTTGGGGTTGTCCAATAATATCTGAAGACGGAGAGGATTTGGAGATGTTCGATATTATCT
>NC_090760.1:20122447-20137447 GCF_036898095.1 Palaemon carinicauda
AGCTGCTCAAATACACTGAATTTCGGTGTATACATCCTACTTAATCTCGTCCTGAAAGGATTTTGCAGATTCCCTGAGAATTACATTTTGAATTTTTAGTTTGTCATATTAAATCCACCCGAAGACCACCTTCCTCGAGGTCCAGTAGATGCATGAAATAATCATCGTATTAATTAATTTCTCCGCTGGAATTATGTCGGCAAAAATTCCAGCTGAGTGTAGGAAGGTCTGTGTTCCACGGAAATCATGGTCATTATATGTTTTAATTTGAAGCGCAAATTATGACAGAAGACAAACTTGTAACAAGAGAATTTCATAACTTTGTTTTGCTCTGAGCATCAAGGTCGTATAAAATTAACATAATGTAACTAGCCCCTCTGGGATATATGAACACCATATTTGAATGAAGAATGTCCATGCTTTTTTGAGTTGGTACATGGGAGACTGATTTTATAAAAAGAGCAATCATCACGGCTAAGTGTATAAATTCACTGTCACTAATGTACCAACCCTGAAATAGATCTTTTAAATTCTAGTTTTTATGTGTCACATTTAGTAAATTTTGATTTTCATTCATTCTAGAAATATGGAAAAATCAATCTTAATGGCCACTATATATATATATATATATATATATATATATATATATATATATATATGTATATATATATATATATATATATATATATATATATATATATATAAATATATATATATATATATATATATATATATATATATATATATAGATATATATATCTATATATATCTATCTATCTATCTATCTATCTATCTATATATATATATATATATATATATATATATATATTTATAAATATATATATAATCATCAGCCATTACTAGTCCACTGTAGAACAAACTCCTCAGACATGTCTTTCCTCTTTCTTCTGCCTTTGATCTTTCTATGCCAGTCTGCACAAGCAAACTTTCTTAGTTCCTTAATCCATCTTCTTTTCCTCCTTCCCCCGCTTTTTTATTCTTTACTATCTCTAGGTACCCATTCTGTTATTATTAATGTCCATCTATTGTCTGTCGTTCTCATTATACGTCCTGCCCATGTCCATTACTTTTTCTTACAGGATGTCAGAATATTCTCTACTTTACTTGTAATTCCCATCCTTATATTTTCCATAGCTCTTTTCGTTGTAACTAGCTTCTGTTCTAAGGCTTTAGTAAGGCTCCAAGTTTTTGATGCTCAAGTTAATACTGGTCGGACCACGTGAGTGAATACTTTTCTTTTTCTATGGAAAGTGGCATTTTACGTTTCATAATCTCATTTTGTTTACCAAATGCTCTCCATCCCATGCTTATCTGTCTTTAAGTTTCGGTCTCTTGTCCTGGGGAAACACTTAATGTCTGTCTCTAGAGGCTCGTTCATTAGTTAATTGTTGTCTCTCTGCATTTTCATCGAACATTATCTTAGTTTTATTCATATTCATTTTCAGTCCTACATTTCTGCTTTCTCTATTTAAATCTTTTATCATCGTTTGCAATTCCTCCCATGATTTACGACACTCAATTATATCATCTGAAAATCTTAAGTTGTTAAGTTATTCCCCATTATTATTAATTCCTTCATTTTTCCAATCTAAATTCTTAAAGAAAAATTTTATCTAGGCATGTTGTAAATAATTTAGGAGAGAAGGGATATCCCTGTCTAACACATTTCTCAATCGGAATTTTCTCGCTATCTTTATGTAGTTTTAGGATTGCTGTACTTCCTGTATGTATATCTTCAAGTGTTCTAACACATACAAACACACACACATATATATATACACACACATATATATATATATATATATATATATATGTGTGTGTGTGTGTGTGTGTCATTGTTTGTGTGTATGTATGTATGTATGTATGTATGTATGTATGTATGTATATGCCTGTGCACGCGTTTGTATGCATATCAATCTTCGTCCATAGAGATACAAAATTACATAAAAGAATTAAGTCTCAAGAAAAAGAATATACGCAGAAATTGGGATAAAGTAAAGGCAACATATAATACAAACAGATGATACAAATAAAGTTCCTTTTCATTTCTAGTTTTTGCATTTACATGGATGACATTTCCCCTCATCAGGTATTAAAACTGACCATGAAATGATGAAAACCAGTGATCAAAACTGACAATCAAATGATGAAAACCAATTATGAAAACGGGCATTCAAATGATGGAAACCAATGCAATTGAATTTCATATATTTGTATTACACACACGCACACACACACATATATATATATATATATATATATATATATATATATATATATATATGAATATATATATTAATATATATATATTTGTATATATATAAATATATATATATATATATATATATATATATATATATATATATATATATATGTATTGGTCGTGTTTGTGTTAGTTTAATTTTGTTCTTGGTTTATGATCTGGATATTGAGTTTTGATTTTATTAGTCTAAGTATTTGTTTAGCGAATCATTCAGTAGTGAAAAATGATGTGGATAATAGGCTAAGTATCAGAAGTATTAGTGAATAAAGGGCTAACTAGGAGGAGTATTCCGTAAATGAAACATTCATTAGGTTAAAATTACCTAGGTGGAAGAATCCGAAATTAAAACTTAAAAATGCAAGGCCTTCCCTAAATGGAGAAATTAATGCTTAGTAGGTGATAGTGGTTAGTATGTGAAGGTGTTTAGTAGGGGAAGAAATTTGTAGGTTATATATTTAGCAGGGAAGCTTGCTTTCATTATCTGAAGCCATCAGTGGATACGACCTTTATTTCTGAAGTATTTAGTTTTTGAAACAATCAGATAAAGAAGTATTTAAGGATCAAATAAAATTTGTGTAAAACCACCATTAGAGTGAAACCCGTTGTTTAAGTTCTCATCTATTCACGCCGAATATAATCCCATTTTTTTTTATTAGCAATAAGAGATTAATAAGGTCAATGAGAAGAAACTCAAAAACACTCTAGACCATCTTTTGTACTATTTCTGTTGTTCTCCATATTTCTCATCCCATTAGTTCTTATTTGATCTTTGAACTCCAAATATGACATTTAATTTATTTTGCACATCAGTTTTGCATTTAGTTTAAAGGTTTTAGTTAAGTTGAATTCCTCTATATCCTTTACCTCTAAGTTTTGAAGTAGATTTTGACATGACTCCTATTTAATTTGGAGTCCCCATCTCCTATTGCTAGAGGTTGTGGCCAAGCTTCAATCCCCATTTGACCTTTGACCTGTATGAAACTTAACCTTGTCCTTAACCTGCACGTTGTCATCATTAGTAGACTATTTGACCCATGGCCTCTTATGAAACTTAACCTTGTCCATAACCTGCACATTGCCATCATTAGTAGACAATTTGACCTTTGACCTCCTATGAAATTTAACCTTGTCCTTAACCTGCATGTTGTCATCATTAGAAGACAATTTGACCTTTAACCTCTTATGAAACTTAACCTTGTCCTTAACCTGCACGTTATCATCATTAGTAGAAGATTTTATCTTTGACCCCTTATGAAATTTACCCTTGTCCTTAACATGCGGGTTGTCATCATTAGTAGACGATTTGACCTTTGACCTCTTATGAAACTTAACCTTGTCTTTAACCTGCACGTCATCATCATTAGTAGACGATTTGATCTTTAACCCCTTATGAAACTTAACCTTCTCCTTAATCTGCGCGTTGTCATCATTAGTAGACAATTTGACCTTTGACCTCCTATGAAATTTAACCTTGTCCTTAACCTGCATGTTGTCATCATTAGAAGACAATTTGACCTTTAACCTCTAAGAAACTTAACCTTGTCCTTAACCTGCACGTTATCATCATTAGTAGAAGATTTTATCTTTGACCCCTTATGAAATTTACCCTTGTCCTTAACATGCGGGTTGTCATCATTAGTAGACGATTTGACCTTTGACCTCTTATGAAACTTAACCTTGTCTTTAACCTGCACGTCATCATCATTAGTAGACGATTTGATCTTTAACCCCTTATGAAACTTAACCTTCTCCTTAATCTGCGCGTTGTCATCATTAGTAGACGATTTGACCTTTGACCTCTAAGAAACTTATCCTTGTCCTCAACCTGTACGTTGTCATCATTAGTAGATGATTTGACCTTTGACCTCCTATGAAACTTAACCTTGTCCTTAACCTGCACGTAGTCATCATTAGTAGACGATTTGACCTTTGACCTCTAAGAAACTTATCCTTGTCCTCAACCTGTACGTTGTCATCATTAGTAGATGATTTGACCTTTGACCTCCTATGAAACTTAACCTTGTCCTTAACCTGCGCGTTGTCATCATTAGTAGACGATTTGACCTTTGACCTCTAAGAAACTTATCCTTGTCCTCAACCTGTACGTTGTCATCATTAGTAGATGATTTGACCTTTGACCTGTAACTATGAAACTTACCCTTGTCCTTAACCTGCATGTTGTCATCATTTGGAAACGATTTGACCTTTGACCTCTTGTGTAACATAACTTTTTCTTCAACTTGCACGTTGTCATCATTAGTGGATGATTTGACCTTTGACCTCTTATAAAACTTAACCTTAAGTACGATGTTATCATTAGTAGACTATTTAACCTTAGACCTCTATGAAACTTATCTTTGTCCTTAACCTGCACGTAGTGATCATTATTATACGATTTAACCTTTGACCTCTAAGAAACTTAACCTTATCCTCATCCTGTAGGTTGTCATCATTCGTGGACAATTCACTTTAAGTATGAAGTCTATATCATACAGTTTAGAAAATATAACGAACGTTACATTCTTTTTGACCTCATTTTTAATTGGAGTTTAACTACAACACACGGGCATCATTAGTGGAGACTCTATCTCGCGTGTTTCAAAATCCTATTTGTCAATTTAATAAAAATAATACAATATCCGGAATGTAATCTGTTCTTGCCAATTACGAAGACCACCTTTGTTAGTGTTTTTCTTTTTTTTTTTTCACTGAAATCTACACGTAACTTGTGCGTAATACTGTTAACAAATCGTTGATAACCAAACATATTCTACCAAAGGCATAGCTTTGTTAACAGAGTAGGTGATAAGAAAATTATCGTTTATTGAAAGTTAGCAATTCTTTTTGAAAAAGATCACTTTTTTTTAAAGCAATAACGAAGCCTTTGCATCACTTATGGGAAATGCTTATGCCATGATATATATATATATATATATATATATATATATATATATATATATATATATATATATATATATATATATATATATATATATGTGTGTGTGTGTGTGTGTGTGTGTGTATACATACATTTGTTTATGCAACATGTTTTTTATTATGTATCTTCTAAAACCTAACTTCAAGAACAAAGATTGCATGAACTTTTCATTCCAATATATACAAACATGTATGTTTGAACTCAATACTGTATAAGATGAAAGTCGAAATAATTAATAACACTCTATTATGAAATACATGTGTCGGTTTATTGCCTCCATGTGTTTTTACATAATAAAACACATTTCAGATATGTCTCTCCAAATGCTTTAATCCAAATTTATTCACTACGAAAACATACGGAGTGTTATACATTTTGATTTGTTGAAAAAATCCCCTTGTCTGCTACCATAGGAAATTAAATTTAAACGTGTTTCCGTTATGTATTGTCTGCTACAATAGGAAATAAAATTTAAACGAGTTTCCGTTACGTATTGTCTGCTACAATCGGAAATCAAATTTAAACGTGTTTCCGTTACGTATTGTCTGCTACAATAGGAAATCAAATTTAAACGTGTTTCCGTTACGTATTGTCTGCTACAATAGGAAATAAAATTTAAACGAGTTTCCGTTACGTATTGTCTGCTACAATCGGAAATCAAATTTAAACGTGTTTCCGTTACGTATTGTCTGCTACAATAGGAAATCAAATTTAAACGTGTTTCCGTTACGTATTGTCTGCTACAATAGGAAATCAAATTTAAACGTGTTTCCGTTACGTATTGTCTGCTACAATAGGAAATCAAATTTAAACGTGTTTCCGTTACGTATTGTCTGCTACAATAGGAAATCAAATTTAAACGTGTTTCCGTTACGTATTGTCTGCTACAATAGGAAATCAAATTTAAACGTGTTTCCGTTACGCATTGTCTGCTACAATAGGAAATCAAATTTAAACGTGTTTCCGTTACGCATTGTCTGCTACATTAGGAAATCAAATTTAAACGTTTTACCGGTACGCATTGTCTGCTACAATAGGAAATCAAATTTAAACGTGTTTCCATTACGTATTGTCTGCTACAATAGGAAATCAAATTTAAACGTGTTTCCGTTACGTATTGTCTGCTACAATAGGTAATAAAATTTAAACGTTTTTCCGTTACGTATTGTCTGCTACAATCGGAAATAAAATTTAAACGTGTTCCGTTACGTATTGTCTGCTACAGTAGGAAATCAAATTTAAACGTGTTTCCGTTACGTATTGTCTGCTACAGTAGGAAATCAAATTTAAACGTGTTTCCGTTACGTATTGTCTGCTACAGTAGGAAATCAAATTTAAACGTGTTTCCGTTACGTATTGTCTGCTACAGTAGGAAATCAAATTTAAACGTGTTTCCGTTACGTATTGTCTGCTACAATAGGAAATCAAATTTAAACGTGTTTCCGTTACGTATTGTCTGCTCAATCGGAAATCAAATTTAAATGTGTTTCCATTATGTTCTTATATAGTAAATTCTGTTTAGACATGTCTGCTGTGTTTATATCGATAATCTTGCGATATAAACCATTTGAGGCTCCGATGACGCTCTTTTAGCGTCATCCGATCATCTGAAACTATTTGATTTCATAGTCTACCGTTATTTACCTTTTTAGGATTCAATGACGCACTCTTAGCGTTATCCGATCATCTTAAACAATATTGTTTCATAATCTAAGTTATTAACCTTTTGAGGATCTGAAACTCAATATGGTTTCATAATCTAAGTTATTAATCTTTTGAGGATCTGAAACTCGATATGGTTTCTGAATCAAACTTTAACCTTTTGTGGCTCCTATACTCTTTTATCGTCATCCGATCGTGTAACCTTAAGTTCTATATAGAACATATATTCAGGTTTATAATGTAGTTTTACTTTGTCAGTTATACTAAGAAAAGTCAACAACGGTAGGATGACACAAGACATCATTACTCCCTAGCTAAAAGTCATAAAACTGACCACGATTTTTTCACGGTCGTGGTCACCAGAGGGTTAAGTATATGGTTATCTTCAGTTAGCACATCACTAGCAACAGAAATGACAGAATTCCTTTGAGTTCGCAGACTGCGTCACCCCAGAAACATTTGCCTGTATCTGTTACCTCTGTAGACATATACTAAACAACAACAACAACAACAACAATAAATACAGCCATATCCAGTCAGTGGTTGTGGTGGCCGATGTAGTTACGTCCCTGACTGGTGAAAGCCAAATCAGGGTTCAAGTCTTGCTCAAACTCGTTAGTTTCTTTGGTCGCTGCAATCTCACCTTCCTTGTGAGCTAAGGACGGTGGGTTTTGGGGGAGCCTACAGTATAGGTCAATCTGCTGAGTCATCAGCAGCCATTGCCTGGCCCTCCTTGGTTATAGCCTCGTTGCAGAGGGGCTTGGGTGCTGATCAAATGGTCAGTCTCTTGGGAATTGTCCCTCTTGATAGGGCAATGGCACTGTCCCTTGCCTCTGCCATTCATGAGCGGCCTTTAAACCTTAACCATGTCTTTATTTATATCTTGGGTTTGGGTAGTTTTCCTCACCACGCTGGGCACTGAATGGATTGGTGAGGGTAGGAGACATTTGTCTGATCGTTCACAGCAAACCATCCTAGAATGTGTGCCCCTGAACGGCATAGTTTTGCTGATCATGACTATACGCAAACCCTTTCAATACATTAAGGTATCTCCACTCAAAAATTGAGTAATAAGTTAGGTTAAATAGCTACAAATGGAATTATGATGATTTAAACATAACCGACTAATTCAAACCTTCAAATTTCAGTTTCATTTCATTTTAGTTCTCATCTTTCAATGAGATTAGTATGAAATCCCTGATCTCGTCCTTTTCCAGAGCCCAGTTTAACCCAAAAGGAAACGAACCCATCAAACGCACGGACGTACTCACGCATACACACAAGGCGGCAGACATACGCATTTACTTTGCATAATTCTAGTTGCGTATGATAATGGGATTCTTGAGATTCTCTTAAGATGGGAAATGGAATTTGATTCTCCGGACACCTTCGCTCGGTATCTCTCAGAAGATTACGTTCCGAGTCAAAAGATGAAAAGGATAGATTTCGGGGAATAACTTTTCCTTAACAAGATTTCGCAGGATGTGTTCATTTTTATTATTGCTGGGAAAAAAAATTCTTGTTATTAGATTTTATCGAATGAGTAGAAATGCTTCGTCTTCTTCTTCTTGAATAATCGTTATGAGATTTTATGGACGGAGTAGACATTGTTGTTGTTATCTGTATATCAACACGATAGCGTGTGTTATTTATTTTGTCTTTCACGCTTTAAAGAAAACGGAAATAATTTCATGGTATACTCTTACAAATTCGCATTAGACATTGATTACTTAACCAAAGCATGTATTACTAATTTATTAAGATAAATATACAAGTCAAATCTTATCACATGTATAGGTTAAGAACAAGATAATTATTATTGAAAATATAATTTCTTGTAATTGACACGGGTTCCGCTAGTTGTTATTATTATTATTATTATTATTATTATTATTATTATTATTATTATTAGATTTTATCCATGGAGTAGATTAACTATTATTATTATTATTATTATTATTATTATTATTATTATTATTATTACGATGGAGTAGACATTATTAATATTATTATTATTATTATTACGATGGAGTAAACATTATTATTATTATTATTATTATTATTATTATTTATTATTACAATGGACTAGACATTATTATTATTATTATTATTATTATTATTATTATTATTATTATTACAGGAAAGTTGGTTAATATAAGAACGCCAAGGAAACATTTATTAGCTCAAAACCTATATCTCAAATTGCAGTGTTGTCAGTGTTGACGAATTAGTAGTCCAACAATATCATCGGAGACTAGAATATGTCTGGCATCGTTATTTAGAAACTAAAATCTGTTTAAGATCTCTAGAAAAAAAAATTTAGTTGAAAATATAAGTGAAAAGAAATAAAGTCGTTACTTTTAGTAGAATAAAATCCAGTCTGAGTTCTTGAGAAATTGCATTTTTTTTTCTTTAAAGAAGTCATGTATCAAAGGACATCAGAGATGATATGAAAGAAGATTTTCTACCTTGTTGAAAACAAACATAAAGTACACTGTTAATAATTGTGGCCAGGCATTTACCGTTTTAAAAAACGGGATATATTGACGTTAAGGAGAGAGATTACGGTCACCAACCCGTAAAAGATGATAATAAGGCAGGGTAAAAATTACGGTCGCCTGTTTTTTAATGAAATACGTCTGAGAATAGTATATTTTTACGGAGAATTTCCGATTAAAATTACGTTTATTTTTTATTTATTTATTTATTTATTTATTTATTTTTTTGGTAACATTCATATTTATAATCTCAAGACATCAAACAGATATTTAATGCATTTGGTGTTCAATATTAATTCCTTTCGCTGCGATAATTTTTTTTTTTTTCTTTTTTTGTTAACAGTGTAACATTCATATTTATAATCTCAAAACATCGGACAGATATTTAATGCTTTTGGTGTTCAATATTAATTACCTTTCGCTGCGAGAATGATTCAGGCCCCATGTTGTACCTGCTATCCACCCTAAACCTTCAGAAACTGTGTCGAGTCTCACTGTGCTCTGACGGTTCATTCAAAGGGGAATTGTATGTGCCAAATGCAAGCCGCCCAGTACAGGTTTCCAACCCGCAGAGGTTGGGTGATTAGGAGAGCCATGTCTTGCTCTGAAATACATTTACTTGGAGAGTGAAGGGAGGGTGATGGATAAGGTACAGCTCTTGAATAGGTGAATTAATGTTTTGATGAAAAGTGAGTTTTGCTGGAAATTAGTTATGATGATGATGATGATAATGATCCGAGGTAAAGTGAGTTTTAACATTAAGCGCGTCATTATTATTATTATTATTATTATTATTATTATTATTATTATTATTATTATTATTATTATTATTATTATTATTATTATGATAATGTTAAGAGAAAAACTGAAATTTACAGGAAGCTCGTTATTATTATTATTATTATTATTATTATTATTATTATTATTATTATTATTATCAATGAAAATAATAATAATAATATTATTATTATTATTATTATTATTATTGTTATTATTATTATTCTTATTACTACCACTACTACTACTACTACTACGACTACTATTATTATTATTATTATTATTATTATTAAGAAAAATATTATTATTATTACTACTACTACTACTACTACTACTACTACTACTACTACTATTATTATTATTATTATTATCATTATTATTATTATTATTATTAATTAGAATAATAATAATATTATTATTATTATTATTATCATTATTATTATTCTTATTACTACTACTACTACTACTACTACTACTACTACTACTACTACTACTGTTATTATTATTATTATTATTATTATTATTATTAAGAAAAATATTATTATTACTACTACTACTATTACTACTACTACTACTATTATTATTATTATTATTATCATTATTATTATTATTATTATTATTAATAAAAATAATAATAATATTATTATTATTATTATTATTATTATTATTATCATTATTATTATTCTTATTACTACTACTACTACTACTACTACTGTTATTATTATTATTATTATTACTACTACTACTACTACTACTACTACTACTACTACTACTACTACTATTATTATTATTATTATTATTATTAATAAAAATATTATTATTATTATTATTATTATTATTATTATTATTATTGAAAAAAATTGTAATGTAATTAGTTTGAATATTAAGAATCCATTAGGCAAAATCCCATATTATGCAAAAGAAAACACGGATATGAAATATAAAAAAAATATCAAAAGACGAATAACTTTCATAATGAGATTCTGAGGTGATGAGAATGTTAAGTAAATTGAAGAATGAATTAATAGATAGATAATTAAATAAAGTTTTATTAATTTGAAGGTAAAAAAAAATGAAATACTCTTATGAGGCAAATGAAAGAAATCTGGTAAAAATATTAAAAAAATAAAAAAAATATAGTATTTGATAAACAGATAATTCAGTAAAGTTGCATTGATAAAAGAAAACATGAAATATATTAACAAATAAAAGTGTGAATTAATTGATAAGCAGATAATTCAATAAAGTTGCATTAATAGAAAAACAGGAAAAATATTAACAAATAAACAGATAATTCAATAAAGTTGCATTAATGAAAATAAATGAAAAATAAGAAAGATAGTATTGATAAAAAGATAATTCAGTAAAGTTTCATTAATAAAAAAATGAAAGATATTAACAAATAGAAAAATTAATTAACAAATAAACAGATAATTTAATGAAGTTGAAATAATAGACATGCGTAAAAAAATAAAAATTTTCATTATTGATAAGCAGATAATTTAATAAAGTTGCCATAATAAAATATAAAAAACCTTAACAAATAAAAGTGTGAATTGATAGATAAACTGTTGATTCAGTAAAATAGCATTACTTAAATGTAAAAAAAAAAATGATAAAATTTGAAATTTCTATTCAATGATCATAAATCACGCAGTTTGAAGGCTAAGTGAACGATAAAAGGGCAATGAAAAGTTTTCGGAATCCCCCCCCCCTCAAAAAAAAAAGAAAAAAAAAGCGTGTCAGAATATATAAGATAAAGGGAGATTTTGGAAAGGGAAGCATACAAGGTGAGGGATAAGGAAGGTTTACCTTTAAATCCAGCAGAAAATTTCTTGCCTTTGCTCAAAGATTTGTGAAAAGTTACCTACTTTTCTTTATATAAAAACCAGTCTCTCTCTCTCTCTCTCTCTCTCTCTCTCTCTCTCTCTCTCTCTCTCTCTCTCTCTCTCTCTCAATTGTTCTTGTTTTTGCTCGTTCGTTGTTCATTTTTACAGGTTAAAAACTCTCTCTCTCTCTCTCTCTCTCTCTCTCTCTCTCTCTCTCTCTTTGTGTATATATATAAAAAAATTTATATATATATATATATATTTATATATATATTTATATATACATACATACATACATACATACATACATACATATATATATATATATATATATATATATATATATATATATATATATTTATGTATATAATATATATATTATAATCATTATCCGTAGACAATCTTCTGCAGAAATAAAACCTCAGACATGCCCGTCCACTCGAGTTTGTTTATTGTCTTTTTATGCATTTTTCTTTTATAGCTCGTCAATCCATTGTCTTCTCTTCATTCCCCTTTAGCTATGTATGTACTGTATATATAACGTGTATATGCCTCTCTCTCTCTCTCTCTCTCTCTCTCTCTCTCTCTCTCTCTCTCTCTCTCTCTCTCTCTCTCGCTTTAGGCCCCTTGACCTTTGGCATTGTGATACTTGTAACCTACATTTGCATATTCTCTCTCTCTCTCTCTCTCTCTCTCTCTCTCTCTCTCTCTCTCTCTCTCTCTCTCTCTCTCTCGTACTGTCTTGTGAATCTATTTTCACATCCATTTTATTCCAAATGATTTTTCATGGAATTAATATATAGAATGAAGGTAATGTATTACATTAATAATTAATGTATTGTAGTAGATATTCAATTATTGCATTATATTGTATTGTAAATACAAAGGAGACTTTGTTGTGAATATATTGTTAATATGCAGCGAATGTAGAGGTTATTGTATTGATTGGGGTTACTCTATTAAAGCGAGTTGAAGTGAAGAGGAGGGTATTGTATGATACACTGACTGCAGAAAAGAGGGTACTTTGTGATACAATGACTGCAAGAAAGAGGGTATTTTATGATACAATATCTGCAAAAAAGAGGGTATTTTATGATAAAATGACTGTAAAAAAGAGGGTACTTTATGATACAATGACTGCAAGAAAGAGGATATTTTATGATACAATGACTGCAGGAAAGAGGGTTTTTTATGATACAATATCTGCAAAAAAGAGGGTATTTTATGATAAAATGACTGTAAAAAAGAGGGTACTTTATGATACAATGACTGCAAGAAAGAGGATATTTTATGATACAATGACTACAAAAAAAGGTTTTTTTTATGATACAATGTCTGCAGAAAAGAGGGTATTTTATGATACAATGACTGTAAAAAAGAGGGTATTTTATGATACAATGACAGTACAAAAAACGGGATTTTATGATACAATGACTGCAAAAAAGAGGGTATTTTATGATACAATGACTGCAAAAAAGAGGGTATTTTTTATACAATGACTGCAAAAAAGAGGGTATTTCATAATACAATGACTCCAAAAAAGAGGGTATTTTATGATACAATGACTGCAAAAAAGAGGGTATTTTTGATACAATGACTGCAAAAAAGAGGGTATTTTATAATACAATGACTGCAAAAAAGAGGGTATTTTATGATACAATGACTGCAAAAAAGAGGGTATTTCTTATACAATGACTGCAAGAAAGAGGGTATTTTATGATACAATGACTGTAAATAAGAGGGTATTGTATGATACAGTGTCTGCAAAAAACAGGGTAGTGTATGATATAGTGTCTGCAAAAAAGAGGGTATTTTATGATAGTGTCTGCAAAAAAGAGGGTATTGTATGATACAGTGTCTGCAAAAAAGAGGGTATTGTATGATACAGTGTCTGCAGAAAAGAGGGTATTGTATGATACAGTGTCTGCAAAAAAGAGGGTATTGTATGATACAGTGTCTGCAAAAAAGAGGGTATTGTATGATACAGTGTCTGCTAAAAAGATGGTACTGTATGATACAGTGTCTGCAAAAAAAGTGTATTGTATGATACAGTCCCTGCAAAAAAATAGGGTATTGTATTAGTGTCTGAAAAAATATGTAATACTTGCAGAGGAAAAGTGCACGGAAGTCGTTATTGTACAGACGCCATTTTAATCTGGAATATAATTATACCGAAAGAAAACTTTTACCATTAATATTCAATTATTAACATTCAAGCCTAACTAAAAAAAATTGAGAGCAATTTTAAAAGCATAACAAAACGCATTGCATTTTTAAAAACTAAATTTTGAATAGCGGTGAGGGCACAATGCTTTATTTGTGATAATAATTTTACGATTTGAATCTAAGTTAAAAGGAAAACTTATTCATCATAATTCATAGACTAGAATTAATAAAAAGATATTGAATGTTTTATTAGACGAATAAAGAAAATACCATAGCAAATATATCTTTTGTAAGAAATAAGTTGTTGATATCATACTAATCGTTTACCGTAAGATTGTAGGTATATTTAATATTTTTTGAAAAATTAAGTCAATGCATATATATATATATATATATATATATATTATATATATATATATATATATATATATATATATATATATATATATGTATATATATATATATTGTAAAGTGAGTGACTTAATTGTTAAAAACAGCCAAGTTTGCAGTTTTTTTTAACAAGTGAGTCACTTTACAATATATATTATATATACTGTATATATATATATATATATATATATATATATATATATATATATATATATATATATATATATATATATACACACACATATATATTTATATATTTATATATATACATTATATATACATGTGTATATTATATATATATATTATATATACATATATATATATATATATATATATATATATATATATATATATATATATATATATATATATATATATTCGGATGAATATTGAATATTAGCACTCGCACTATAACGGAGAGTTAAGCATTATAGCAAATAGCCTTAGAAATAACTA
>NC_090760.1:20142447-20145471 GCF_036898095.1 Palaemon carinicauda
ATATATATATACTGTATATATATATATATATATATATACTGTATACATATATATACTGTATATATATGTATATATATTTATATATATATATATATATATACTGTATACATATATATACTGTATATATATATATATATATATATCTATATATATATATATATATATGATAAATTTTGCAGATTTAGACATGATTTTCATAAAAAAAACCATATTTCTTTGATACATTAATGTCTGGATTCTCTTAACGACCTCGGATCAGAGCCCCAGGCGAAATCACACAAAGACAAGAGCTTGTGACCAGCCGGGAGTCGAACCCTTCTTCGTGGCCAAGTGGTAAGTCACTGTCTATACAAGCTTCCCGGACCAGGATTCGACTTCCGGCCAGTCACAAGCTCTTGTCTTTGTGTGATTTCGCCTGGGGCTCTGATCCCAAGGTCGTTAAGAGAATCCAGGCATTAATGTATCAAAACTATATGGCTTATTTGAATAGGAAAATCACGTCTAAATCTCCAAAATTTATCATATATATATATATATATATATATGTATATATATATATATATATATATAGTAGTAACATTATATATATATGTATATATATATATATATATATATATAATGTTACTACTACTACTACTACTACTACTACTACTACTACTACTACTACTACTACTACTACTACTACTACTACTACTACTGTGAAAGACCTAAGGGTTTCGCCCTTACCAAAGGGCTCATCAGGTGGGTTTGGCCATCTCAGTTTTGCAGGTTTGGTTCCCACGACCCTCTTCCCCTCCTTTCTTTCTTTTTATATTTCTCTGCTTTTCTGGTTTTTTTTTTTATTTGGGGGGATTTTTTTTAACTTTTAGTTTTTTTTCTAGTTTTTTTGGGGGATTTTTTAATTCTTTGTATTTTTTTGGATTTTTTAAATTTTTTAAGTTTTTTTTTAGGATATTTATACCATTTTTAATAATTTTTTTATCATTTATTTTTAGATTTTTTAGCCTTTACAATTTTTTTGGATTTACAAGTTTTTTTTTTTTCCCTCAGTAGAGGAACTCTCTTGGGCCATCCTATAAGGACTTGACTGCATAGTAGAAAAAGCTGAGCTAGTTCCCTCTGCATAGCCGGTCTTCTAGGTTATTCCCCAGAACCACCCGAAGGTTAGTGTCCGAAAGAATAGACCTAGATATCCGACCTTTTGTTCACCTGACGAAGCCCCTGTACGACCCCACCAGGGAACACAGCATACTAGAAGCAGCTCAGCTATTCCTTTCTGCAAAGCCAGCCTTGTAAGCTGGTCCAAGCATCCTCCAAGCAAGATGCGTCAGATTTACACCCTCCTTCTGTTCCTCTGGAACTGATTCCTGGGAATGTGCATCTTGGGCTGTTTTTCAACATGTTGCTTCTTTCGGTTCTTGGCCTTTGTGTCCTTCTTGCCGGTCTTCTTAGGTCCTGGATTTTGTCTTTTAGGCTTTTGACGACCCTGGAATCCTCTGCGGGGCATTCCTTTAGCACGATCTTGTTTCGGTAGATGATGACCTTTGCCTTTGCAGGGACCGCCTTCGATTTCTTCATCCTCTTTTTCTGTATCTTCATCCACTTCCTCGGATATTTCTTCATCCTCCGATTCTTCTTCTTCGTCTGAGTCTTCTTCTTCTTCTTCTGATTCTTCCTCTGATTCTGCTTCTTCCTCTGATTCCTCATCACTTACTGAATCTTCCTCTTCCTCTGATTCTTCCATTTCGTCAGGCAGGAAACTAAATTGGTTTTGTACGGAAATGCCCGAAAATTCTTCCTCCATTTCGCTCTCAGAAGAATCCGAATTTTCCTCCTCTTCTGAATCTTCAGTATTTTGTACTAATTCGTCCTCATCATTTGAATCTTCAGTAATTTGTTGTGATTCTTCCTCTTCCTCTGATTCTTCCTCTTCCTCTGATTCTTCTTCCTCTTCCTCTACTTCTGATTCTTCATCCTCTTCCTCTGATTCTTCCATTTCATCAGGCAAGAAACGAAATCGGTTTTGTACGGAAATGCCCGAAAATTCTTCCTCCATTTCACTCTCAGAAGAATCCGAATTTTCCTCCTCTTCTGAATCTTCAGTATTTTGTACCAATTCCTCCTCATCATCTGAATCTTCAGTAATTTGTTCTGATTCTTCCTCTTCCTCTGATTCTTCCTCTTCCTCTGATTCTTCTTCCTCTTCCTCTACTTCTGATTCTTCATCCTCTTCCTCTGATTCTTCTATTTCATCAGGCAAGAAACTAGATCTGTTTTGGACGGAAATGCCAAAAAGTCTTTCCCCATTTCGCTCTCAGAAGAATCCGAGTTTTCCTTCTCTTCTGAATCTTCAGTATTTTGAACTGATTCTTCCTCCTTTTCTGAATCTTCATCCGCTTCCACTGACTCTCTCATTTCGTCAGGCAAGAAACTAAGTTGGTTTTGAACGGATGAGCCCAAAATTTCTTCCTCCTTTACGCTCTCAGAAGAATCCGAATTTTCCTCCTTTTCTGAAGATTCTTCAATTACGATTTCCACAGTTTCATATTCTTCTTCTGGTTCATTATCCTCCGCTGCTTCACTAATTTCTACTTCATTATTTTCTTGCAATTCTTCACCTTCTTCTTCACTATACGTGTCTTCCAATTCGATCTCCAAAGAGTAATTTTCTTCTGTCTTCTCCTCTGATCCATAAGCGTCACCGGTTTCTTCAATATCGTTAGCTTCCTCTAGTTGGGCATTTGCTCTTTTTTCTTCTTTCTTAGAAGACATAACACTCATCGCAATGATTGCTCCTCCAAGGAAAAGACAACCCGCAGCACCTGCCAACATGAGGTTACTAACCGCTCCATTTTCGAGTATACAGAAAGGTTTTTCTGTATTCAAATCCGGAAGCAGTCTTGGTAGTATCCAATAGGATTTCAGGTTTTCGTTGAATTGGTCGATTTGAGTCTTCATTCCAGTTGCGGTCATTTCGCATTGTTCAGCTTCTTCAAAGGCGTTCCACATCCTTCCAAAAAATGG
>NC_090760.1:20145971-20153471 GCF_036898095.1 Palaemon carinicauda
GCTGCTATGTGTTTTCTGTCATAGTTAAGCTCGCGAAGGGTATGTATTCAGCTCTCGTCTGATTACACAAGTTTTGTACCGATGAAAACTCGGTACATTGTGTATGACTCGAGGATGAAGCTGTGACATTTTGGATAAAGTACATCAAAGTAGAAGTACGCAGCAGTACTCTGAAAATAATCGCAATGTTAAGTAAATGGCAAATATTTTGTTAATTTTTTTCAGGATTGTGAACAACATTACGCAAAAACTACTGAACAAATTTATACGAAACTTGCTGGACTTGTGGGGTATGACTAAAGGACAAATTTATTAGATTTTGAAGAAAATACTTCGTAGTACAAGTATGCAGTGGAGTTAATAGTAAAATAAGACTGCCTGGCGTAGCGAAGGTATGCTCTCTACTGAGTGCCCCTCTAGTTATTACTGTTATTACTATCTAAGCTATTTTATTTTTCATTTTTTAATGAATAATCTTTCTTCATGGCTTTCACCAATAGGATTCGTTGTTTTTTTCTGAAGAATAATCATATAGGATTCCTGATCTTAGTTTTTTAATCATTTCTTAAGTTTTTAGGTACTATTCCGTATTCCTTCTTGTGCAAAACATCGTGTTGTATTTTTATACTTGATGTATAATTCATTGTTTCAAAAGAAAAGATTTCGTAGTTATTAAAAGATTGTTTAATCTAAATATCTATCTATTCAGCTTTCAATTGAAATCCGTAGACAGTATTGAAAATGATAATCTATATTAAAATATTAATTTTGGCGTATTCTTAAAAATAGTTATTGTACTAATCCTTAAGAATATTAAGCTATGTTAATAATTTAGTTATTTTAACCTATTCTCAAAGTAATAATCTCTTGTAGGAATGTAGTATTCAAATATCTCTTTTTCATTCAATATTCCTTTCTTCGTTTTCAATTTGTCTTGTTATTTATTTTTATTTATTTATTGTTTTATTTTGCCCCTTTTCAATTAAAAACATCTAGTTATATGTTTTCTTATGTTAGATTTTTTTTTTAAATTTGATTAAATACTTTAGAAATAAATTATATATATGTATATATATATATATATATACATATATATATATATATATATATATATATATATATATTCTTTATATATATATATATATATATATATATATATATATATATATATATATATATATGTATATATATATATGTATATATATATATATATACACACATATATATATATACATATATATATATATATATATATATATATATATATATATATATATATATATATATATATATATATGTATATATATTTGTTATATACACACATATATACTGTATACACACATAAATTATATATATATATATGTATATATATATATATATATATATATATATATATATATATATATATATATATATATATATATATATATATATAAATATCTGTACATACATATTTTATGGAATATTGAATTACCGGCTAGCATCACTTAAATGAATATGTGAAAATTCATAATTTAACTTAATTAATTTCCTTTCGTATTCCGACTTGAGTCTCATGAAAGACGAAGAGCTATCTATCGGCTGCCGGTCCTTTCGTGATGTAAATTGAATTAAAAATAAGTAATGAGAGAAGTGTGTCATAAGTCTAAATTGAATGAGATACTGAAATCAGATCAGAGTCAACCTTCATTGGAACTTAATTAGAAACTATTAATTAGGTTTTCATCAAATGCTGTATGAAACTGAAGTCATTTCAAAAATTTAGCTTCATAGAGATGTGATATGAAGTACTTTTGAAATAGATCTTAATGGAATAGACGTATTGTCTGAATTAGGAATTTCTGGCACACCTTTGAGGGCGTGCAACCTGTCACACCCTTACTGCGCAGTGAGAGTTCTTACGTTTGGCTTTGCCCAACTCTGCCATCTCTCCGTACTCATTGTTTAAATTCTATATGCATTAAACTCAGTCTTTTATTATCTTGATATATGCAATTTTTCTCCAATTTTCCATTTAAAAAAGGCTTGTAAGAATCACATTAATCGAATCAAGTCAGTAAAGATTATATTATTATTATTATTATTATTATTATTATTATTATTATTATTATTATTATTATCATCTAAGCTACAACCCTAGTTGGAAAAGTACAATGCTATAAGCACAAGGGCTCTAACAGGGAAAAATACTCTAATGAGGAAAGCAAAGAAGCAAATAACTAAACTACAAGATAATTAATGAACAATTAGAATATAATATTTTAAATATAGTATCACAAATAAGATTAAGAGAAATTAGATAGAATAGGGTGCATGAGTGTACCCTCAAGCAAAAAAATCTCTACCCCATATTACAGAGACTATGGCACTACCCAAGATTAGAGAACAATGGTTTGATTTTAGTTAAAGACGGAAAAATAAGGTACATTAGGGAGCAAGTAATTGAGTCTCGTCATAGTTTGTGTTTGACAATATATTACCTCGGTTGGTGTTATATTATGGTATGCAAAGGCTATTATGTTAAATATATTTTTCCCATTAGAAATATTCTTTGAGGTATGCATAATTCATAGTTATAATTAATGAATAACATGTGAGAGAGAGAGAGAGAGAGAGAGAGAGAGAGAGAGAGAGAGAGAGGAGAGAGAGAGAGAGGAGAGAGAGAGAGAGAGAATATCAATTTGACATGGCAGATGGCACTGAGTAAGTTTTAAAATGATTTAAATCCAAATTGTGTCCATGGCCTAGGTAACTTCCTTGGCCTGATAGATAATTCAGTTCTACCTTCAAGGGTTTAGTAAATACCCAAGAATACGGATAAAAAGTACCTGCGGCCATTCAATCAACTCCCTTTATGGAATTCTATTACTTTTTTTTTTTAAATCAATTCAATATTCTTATTTTGTTCCTTTTTACGATATAGGTTACAGTTATTTTACGACTGTTTAAGGTGTATAGCTCAACTTCCCACACACACACACACACACACACACACACACACACATACATACATATATATATATATATATATATATATATATATATATATATATATATATATATATATATATACACACGCATATATATGTATATATATATATATATATATATCGTACATACATACATACATACACAGTATATATGCGTATTCCTTTGTCTTGAATTAAAGGTATTATAATTTTGAACAGGTTAATCCGAATCTCTAACTTGGCCTTGTGAAAAGAAAAGAGGTTACGTCAGTGAGTTCTTGTTCTGAGGTGATAATCGACTAACCTCTTGAAAGGAAAAGATCAAAGACGAGAGAGAGAGAGAGAGAGAGAGAGAGAGAGAGAGAGAGAGAGAGAGAGAGAGAGAGAGAGAGAGAGAGAGAGAGAGAGAGAGAGAGAGAGTTTGTGTGTTAAATAATGACTCGTGAGTCAGGAAATTGATAGAAAATTTGAAAAAATTAAATGTAAAGATAAAATTAACTAGAGGAAAGTGTGATGAAGGAATATCAGTGATCTCTCCAATCATCCTTTTAATTAGATATATTGCTCAGGAAGAGAAGATCAAATGGGTATATCGTCGAAGGAAATCAGAATATGATCCCAAACACATTTGAAAAATAGTGAATATAGTGAAGGGTGCAGTCTATGCAGATATTATTAGATATTTCAGAAACAATGAAAATCGTAAAATTTCAGGAAAAAATGCCTTGAAATTAGATAGCTAAGTTACATATTTATTGTATGGAAGGAAGAGTGTATTTTTGAACTCCTTACACATATACAGTATACAGTATGTGTTATTAATTATGCGTATATGTAAATGTATATCTCCATAAGTATTTATCTCTTTTATATATATACACATATTTTATGTAATTAGATAATTGTGTGATACACTACATACACTAAAATCCTTCTTCAAGCTCTATTTCCTTATTTCCTTCCAAAATTTGAATATAGATCTTCATTGGAAAACATTGAAAGATGACAGGGAATCAGAAAGTTAGAAGTTCAATGAATATTTACCTGTGAGGTTGCATTAGCATACTTATGGAAAACTATTTGATGTCTCCTAGTGGTTCAGCACTTCACTGACGATATCTAGTACACCATTTGATATCAAATTATTGGCTACAAGTCCACCTACCTGCAAATGGGTATTATTATTTGGTATGGTGTAGAAAAGACGGGAATGGGATTTATACTCGACGCAGTGAGAAATGGATGATAGCGGATGGCACCTAGTTTTAAATGGATTCCCGCACTGGTGCACCATCTTCGCAGACCCATGGCCCACTCTGGAGCTCCTCACCCTTTACTGTTTCTTTTTCTCTCTCTCCCCCTGTTTCTATATAAATTGGCGTATTTCTAAAATTCTCTCTCTCTCTCTCTCTCTCTCTCTCTCTCTCTCTCTCTCTCTCTCTCTCTCTCTCTCTCTCTCTCTCTCTCTCTCTCTCTCTCTCTCAAGATAACTGTCCTGGCTTGGCTATGAAGGTGGCCATATGACGAGGTTAAAGTAGGGAGACTGGCCCTCCTGAGAGTGTGTATGTCACAAGGGGTGTAGCGACAGAGTTTGGCATATGAATGGTGCTCCTCCCACGCTCAATTGCCACATTCAGGATGAGGGAAACAAGCCTTGAATTTTACCTGAGTGGTGGCGTGGAGCAATAGCTAGAATAATTTCGGATACGATTTCGTAAATACATAAATTTAAATATGAACAGAAACCAAAAAAAGAAAGACAGAGACAGGTTATGGTGTTCGAGTGGAATTGATCTACGGAGATGCGGCAACATTTAGGAATCCATTTAAAACCAGGTGCCCTACCCTATCCTCCATTTCTTGCTGCGCTGGGTATAGTAACTTTACCCTTAGTGATTTGTTGAGAAACCAGAACGCAAAACTTGAATGGGGGCTCTTATTTAAAGGAAAAAAACCGAATGGGGAAATATTCACATCACGATCTATTTAATCTATATTATATCCTGCTGAGGGTAGTGCCATCATTGGACCTCAAGCAGTGAACTTTAGGCTTTGGGGATCTTTTTACCCTCCCATCAGCTCCTAAGTTTACTTTTCTCTATTTTATCTTCGTTCCCACTAATTACATCCGCGTTTCTGTTTCATTGGATGGGCTTTTATATAGCTGATATTTTTGGCGGCGGTGTCAATAACTCCTATACCAGAATATATTCAAATGAAATTTCAAGGAATTATACATATGCACACACACACACACACACACACACACACACACACATATATATATATATATATATATATATATATATATATATATATATATATATAAAAGCTTTGTTTTCCACCAATTTTCATGTTCATACCTGCTAGAAGCATGCCCTGGCTATCACTTTTGTTCGTAAGTGACGATTTTTAGCTAAAAATTCAATGCGGAGTCGCAAACTAATCCTAGAGTTGTACAGATATCCAAATGATTTTCACAAGGTTTGATAGGTGTTATGTGGACTCTATTCATACCAATTTTTGCATTGATACTTGCCAAAGAAAAGTCACAGTAGCCATTTTTTGATATCCTTGGGAGGCCAATTTTCAGCAGGGCCGTAAATTACTTGTAGAATTCTCCACATATCTAAATGAAATTTTCAGGAAATTGTGTGATGGATATTTACGTTGTCCATAGCAATTTTCATGTTGATATCTGCCATAGGAAAGCCACAGCAAACGTTTATTTCGATATGGGTTGAATAGTTATTTTTTTGTGGTGTTGCTAGAATAATTCACATTTCCAAATGAAAATTTCAGGGATTGATAGGATACATAGTTTCTCTGTTCCTGTCAAATTCCATGGTAATATCTACTATTGAAAAGACACAGTTATCATGTAGCCTTGATATATATGCTGTTCAATGTAGCAACATTACAGTGAACTGCGTGATAGTGAGCGACATCAACGTGGAATAATGCCGATCTCATAAACAATATTCGTTCCGAGTTCAGCTAATAATAATAATAATAATAATAATAATAATAATAATAATGATAATAATAATAATAATGATGATTTTGATAATAATAATAATAATAATAATAATAATAATAATAATAATAATTGATATTGATAATGATAATGATAATAATGATTATGATAATAATAACAATAATAATAATAATGATAATAATAATGATAATAATAATAATAATAATAATAATAATAATAATAATGAGTGAATAATAATAATAATAATAATAATAATAATAATAATAATAATAATGATAATAATAATTATGATTATGATTATTATTATGATAATGATTATAATGATAATATTAATATTGATGACGATGTTGAGTTAATAATAATAATAATAATAATAATAATAATAATAATAATAATACTAATAATACTAATAATAATAAATAGGTATCTTTCTCTGCCGAGTCGTGTGTTGGTAATCTAACGCCTGTCTATGCTAATTTTCTTTGGCGCCTTAAAAAGTGCTTCGTTAGAGGAAGGACTAATTAGTCAGCTTTTGTCTTTAATCCGTGAAAAAGGGTCGTCATTATGCTAAATTTTATAATGACATGGTTTCCTAGATCAGGCGAATTAAGGTTAAATTATTTTGGAACTTAGAAGTTTATATACTTATATAAATGTATATATGTACACATACACACACACACACACACACACACACATATATATATATATATATATATATATATATATATATATATATATATATATATGTGTGTGTGTGTGTGTGTGTGTGTATCTGTACAGTATATATATATGTATATGTATATATATATATATACATTATATGTATATATTTATATAATGTGTTTATATAAACATATATATATATATATATGTATATATATATATATATATATATATATATATATATATATATATATATATATATATATGTGTGTATGGTGTTTTCAGTATATATAGTAGGTTTTATTCAGCATAGTTAGAAATCATACCCAAATTTATTCCCTATTTCTCAAATACTCAGAATTACTACTCTTGGGCCATTGTCAGGGCAGACATGTAGTATGATAATGACAGTTATTATCATGATCTAATTATTATGAAATAAAATATGTTTAAAACAAACATTTCCGAGTTTCTCTCTCGAATAAATATCTCTTGCTCGTTTAGTTGTGAAATATGCTCTCCTTCAAAGGATAATTTCAAACCGTTTTATTCCAATTACGTTCAATATTTATGGCTGGGTGTCTGAGAACGTGATTTTTTTTACCCTTTCAATTTTGTATTTTCTGAAGTTATATTGGAATTTTTAAGGTGTCTGGTTTAAACCACAGGTTTAATATTTCTTTCAGAATTTGTATTAATTATATCGAAATTAGTTTTTACATATGTTTGAGAATTCAGGAAATTAACCAATGAAAATAGATAGCGTAGAGAGAATGGCAGAGATTGTGGATGGGATTAAAGATAGGAACTCGCTGTGTAGTAAGTGTGTGGATTGGTGTAACAGGAATTCTTGTTTCCAAATCTTAC
>NC_090760.1:20160971-20173471 GCF_036898095.1 Palaemon carinicauda
AACCTGCACGTAATCATCATCAGTAGTCGATTTGACCCATGGCCTCTTATGAAACTTAACCTTGTTCTCAATCTGCACATTGTCATCATTAGTAGACAATTTGACCTTTGACCTTATATGAAACTTAACCTTGTCCTTAACCTGCACGTTGTCATCGTTAGTAGACAATTTGACCTTTGACCTCCTATGAAACTTAACCTTGTCCATAACCTGCACATTGTCATCATTAGTAGAAGATTTGACCTTTGACATCTTATGAAACTTAACCTTGTCCTTAACCTACACGTTGTCATCGTTAGTAGACAATTTGACCTTTGACCTCCTATGAAACTTAACCTTGTCCTTAACCTGCACGTAATCATCATTAGTAGACGATTTGACCTTTGACCTTATATGAAACTTAACCTTGTTCTTAACCTGTATGTGGCCCTCATTAGTAGACGATTTGACCCATGACCTCTGATGAAACTTAACCTTGTCCATAACCTGCACGTTGTCATCATTACTAGACGATTTAACCTTTGACCTTTTATGAAACTTAACCTTGTTCTTAACCTGCACGTGTCCCTTATTAGTAGACTATTCAACCTTTGACCTCTATGAAACTTAACCTTGCCCATAACCTGCACGTAGTCATCATCAGTAGACGATTTGACCTTTAACCTCTTATGAAACTTAACCTTATCCCTAACTTGCACATTGTCATGATTAGTAGACTATTTAACCATAGACCTCTATGAAATTTACCTTTGTCCTTAACCTGAACGTGTTCATCATTAGTAGACGATTTAACCTTTGACCTCTAAGAAACTTAACCTTATTCTCAACCTGTACGTTGTCATCATTCGTGGACGATTCACTTTAAGTATGAAGTCTCTATCATACAGTTTAGAAAATATAACGAACGTTACATTCTTTTTGACCTCATTTTTAATTGGAGTTTAACTTACAACACACAGGCATCATTAGTGGAGACTATCTAGCGTGTTTCAAAATCCTATTTGTCAATAATAATAAAAAATATTACAATATCCGGAATGTAATCTGTTCTTGCCAATTACGAAGACCACCTTTGTTAGTGTTTTTTTTTCACTGAAATCTACACGTAACTTGTGTGTAATCTGTTAACAAATCGTTGATAACCAAACATATTCTACCAAAGGCATAGCTTTGTTAACAGAGTAGTTGATAAGAAAATTATCGTTTATTGAAAGTTAGCAATTCTTTTTGAAAAAGATCACCTTTTTTAAAGTAATAAAGAAGCCTTTACATCACTTATGGGAAATGCTTATGCTATGATATATATATATATATATATATATATATATATATATATATATATATATATATATATATATATATATACACACACACTCACACACACATATATATATATATATATATATATATATATATATATATATATATATATACTTTTGTCTATGCAACAAGTTTTTTTTTATTATGTTTCTTCTAAACCACAACTTCAAGAAGAAAGATTGTATGAACTTCTTATGCCAATATATACATGCATATGCAAACATGTATGTTTGAACTCGTTACTGTGTAAGATGAAAGTTGAAATAATTAATAACACTCTATTATGAAACAAATGTGTCGGTTTATTGCCTCCATATGTTTTTACATAATAAAACACATTTCAGATATGTCTCTCCAAATGTTTTAATCCAAACTTACTCACTACGAAAACACCGAGTGTTATACACTTTGATTTGGTGAAAAAATCCCATTGTCTGCTACAATAGGAAATCAAATTTAAACGTGTTTCCGTTATGTATTGTCTGCTACAATAGGAAATCAAGTTTAAACGTGTTTCCGTTATGTATTGTCTGCTACAATAGGAAATCAAGTTTAAACGCGTTTCCGTTATGTATTGTCTGCTACAATAGGAAATCAAGTTTAAACGCGTTCCCGTTATGTCTTGTCTGCTACAATAGGAAATCAAATTTAAACGGGTTCCCGTTATGTCTTGTCTGCTACAATAGGAAATCAAATTTAAACGGGTTCCCGTTATGTCTTGTCTGCTACAATAGGAAATCAAATTTAAACGGGTTCCCGTTATGTCTTGTCTGCTACAATAGGAAATCAAATTTAAACGGGTTCCCGTTATGTCTTGTCTGCTACAATAGGAAATCAAATTCAAACGCGTTCCCGTTATGTCTTGTCTGCTACAATAGGAAATCAAATTCAAACGCGTTTCCATTATGTATTGTCCGCTACAATAGGAAATCAAATTTAAACGTGTGCTACAATAAGAAATAAAATTTAAACGTGTTTCTGTTATGTATTGTCGGAAATCAAATTTAAACGTGTTTCCGTTATGTATTGTCTGCTACAATAGGAAATCAAATTTAAACGTGTGCTTCAATAAGAAATCAAATTTAAACGTGTTTCTGTTATGTATTGTCTGCTACAATAGGATATTAAATTTAAACGTGTTTCCGTTATGTATTGTCTGCTACAATAGGAAATCTAATTTAAACGTGTTCCCGTTATGTGTTGTCTGCTACAATAGGAAATCAAATTTAAACGTGTTCCCGTTATGTGTTGTCTACTACAATAGGAAATCAAATTTAAATGTGTTCCCGTTATGTGTTGTCTGCTACAATAAGAAATAAAATTAAAACGTGTTCCCGTTATGTGTTGTCTGCTACAATAGGAAATCAAATTTAAACGTGTTTCCGTTATGTGTTGTCTGCTACAATAGGAAATCAAATTTAAACATGTTTCCGTTATGTATTGTCTTCTACAATAGGAAATCAAATTTTAACGTGTTTTCATTATGTATTTTCTGCTACAATAGGAAATCAAATTTAAACTTGTGTCCGTTATGTATTGTCTGCTACAATAGGAAATTAATTTGAACGTGTTTCCGTTATGTATTGTCTGCTACAATAGGAAATCAAATTTAAACGTGTTTCCGTTATGTTTTGTCTGCTACAGTAGGAAATCAAATTTAAACGTGTTTCCATTATGTATTGTCTGCTACAGTAGGAAATCAAATTTAAACGTGTTTCCCTTATGTATTGTCTGCTACAGTAGGAAATCAAATTTGAACGTGTTTCCATTATGTATTGTCTGCTACTATAGGAAATAAAATTTAAAGACCTGTCTGCTGTGTTTATATCGATAATCTTACGATATTAACCATTTGAGGCTCTGATGACGCACCTTTAGCGTCATCCGATCGTCTGAAACTATTTGATTTCATAGTCTAACGTTATTTACCTTTTTAGGATTTGATGATGCACTCTTAGCGTTATACGATCATCTGAAACAATATGGTTTCATAATCTAAGTTATTAACCTTTTGAGGATCTGAAACTCAATATGGTTTCATAATCTACCTTTAACCTTTTGTGGCTCTTAAGACGCACTTTTATCGTCATCCGATCGTGTAACCGTAAGTTCTATATAGGACATTTATTCAGGTTTATAATGTAGTTTTACTTTGTTAGTTATACTAAGAAAAGTCAACAAAAGTAAGATGATGCAAGACATCATTGCTCCCTAGCTAAAAGTCATAAAGCTGACCACGGTTTTCTCACGGTCGCGGTCACCAGAGGGTTAAGTATATGGTTATATTTAGTTAGCACATCACTAGCAACAGGAATGACACCACAGAAACATTTGCCTTTATCTGTTACCTCTTTAGGTATATACTAAACAACAACAACAACAATGAATACAGCCATATCTAGTCAACTGCGGGACAAAGGCTTCAGTGGTTGTGGTGGCCGATGCAGTTACGTCCCTGACTGGTGAAAGCCAGACTAGGGTTTGAGTCTTGCTCAAACTCGTTAGTTTCCTGGTCGCTGCAACCTCACCATCCTTGTGAGCTAAGGATTGTGGGTTTGGGAGAGCCTACAGTATAGGTCTATCTGCTGAGTCATCAGCAGTCATTGCTTGGCCCTCCTTGGTCCTAGCTTGATTGGAGAGGGTGCTTGGGCGCTGATCAAATATATATATGGTCAGTCTCTTGGAAATTGTCCTTCTTGATAGGGTAATGGCACTGTCCCTCGCCTCTGCCGTTCATGAGTGGCCTTTAAATTTTACCCGTCTTTATTTATATCTTGGGTTGGGGTAGTTTTCATTACCACGCTGGGCACTGAATGGATTGGTGACGGTAAGAGACATTTGTCTTATCGCTCACAGCAAACCATCCTAGTATGTGTGTCCCTGAACGGTGCAGTTTTGCTGATCATGACGATACGCAAACCTTTTCAATACATTAAGGTATCTCCACTCAGAAATGACCTAATAAGTTAGGTTAAATAGCGACAAATGGAATTATGATGATTTAAACAAAGCCGATTAATTCAAACCTTCAAATTCCAGTTTCAATTAATTTTAGTTCTCATCTTTCAAGGAGATTAGTCTGAAATCCCTGATCTCGTCCTTTTCCAGAGCCCAGTTTAACCCAAAAGGAAACGAACCCATCAAACGCACGGACGCACTCACGCATACACACGGCGGCAGACATACGCATTTACTTTGCATAATTCTAGTTGCGTATGATAATGGGATTCTTGAGATTCTCTTAAGATGGGAAATGGAATTTGATTCTCCGGACACCTTCGCTCGGTATCTCTTTGAAGATTACGTTCCGAGTCAAAAGATGAAAAGGATAGATTTCGGGAAATAACTTTTCCTTAACAAGATTTCGCAGGATGTGTTCATTTTTATTATTGCTGGGAAAAAAAGTTCTTGTTATTAGATTTTATCGAATGAGTAGAAATACTTTTTCTTCTTCTTCTTGAATAATCGTTATGAGATTTTATGGACGGAGTAGACATTGTTGTTGTTATCTGTATATTAACAGGATAGCGTGTGTGTTATTTAGTTTGTCTTTCACGCTTTAAAGAAAACGGAAATAAGTTCATGGTATACTCTTACAAATTCACATTAGACATTGATTACTTAACCAAAGCATGTATTACTAATTTCTTAAAATAAATATACAAGTCAAATCTTATCACAATTTATTCAAACATGTATAGGTTAAGAACAAGATAATTATTATTGAAAATATAATTTCTTGTAATTGACACGGGTTCCGCTAGTTATTATTATTATTATTATTATTATTATTATTATTATTATTATTATTATTATTATTATTATTAGATTTTATCCATGGAGTAGATTAACTATTATTATTATTATTATTATTATTATTATTATTATTATTATTACGATTGAGTAAACATTATTATTATTATTATTATTATTTATTATTATTATTATTATTATTACGATTGACTAGACATTATTATTATTATTATTATTATTATTATTATTATTATTATTATTATTATTATTATTATTATTACAGTAAATCTGGTTAATATAAGAACGCCAAGGAAACATTTATTAGCTCGAAATCTATATCTCAAGTTGCAGTGTTGTCAGTGTTGACGAATTATTAGTCCAGCGATATCTTGGGAGGCTAGAATATGTCTGGCATCGTTATTTAGAAGCTAAAATCTGTTTAAGATCTCTAAAAAAAAAATTAGTTGAAAATATAAGTGAAAAGAAATAAAGTCGTTACTTTTAGTAGAATAAAATCCAGTCTGAATTCTTGAGAAATTGCAATTTTTATCTTTAAACAAGTCATGTATCAAAGGATATAAAAGAAGATTTTCTACCTTGTTGAAAACAGACAGAAAGTACGCTGTTAATAATTGTGGCCAGGCATTTACCGCTTAAAAAAAAAGGGGGTATATTGACGTTAAGGGGTGATATTATGGTCACCAATCCGTAATAGATAATAACAAAGCAGGGTAAAAATTACGGTCACCTGTATTTTAATGAAATACGCCAGAGAATAATATGTTTTTACGGAGAATCTCTGATTTTTTTTTTTTTTTTTTGTTAACAGTGTAACATTCATATTTATAACCACAAGACATCGGGCAGATAATTAATGCTTTTGGTGTTCAATATTAATTACCTTTCGCTGCTAGAATGATTCAGGCCTCATGTTGTAGCTGCTATCCATCCTAAGCCTTCAGAAACTGTGTCAAGTCTCACTGTGCTCTGACGTTTCATTCAAAGGGGAATTGTATGTGCCAAATGCAAGCCGCCCAGTACAGGTTTCCAACCCGCAGAGGTTGGGTGATTAGGAGAGCCGTGTCTTGCTCTGAACTACATTTACGTGGAGAGTGAAGGGTGGGTGATGGATAAGGTACAGCTCTGAATAGGTGAATTGATGTTTGGAGGAAAAGTGAGTTTTGCTTGAAAATAGTTATGATGATAATGATGATGATAATAATGATCTGAGGTAAAGTGAGTTTTAACACGAACCTAGCCACTATTATTATTATTATTATTATTATTATTATTATTATTATTATTATTATTATTCTTATTACTACTACTACTACTACTACTACTATTATTATTATTATTAAGAAAAATATTATTATTATTATTACTACTACTACTACTACTACTACTACTACTACTACTACTACTACTATTATTATTATTATCATTATTATTATTATTATTATTATTATTATTATTATTATTATTATTATTATTATTATTATTAAAAATAATAATATTATTATTATTATTATTATTATCATTATTATTATTCTTATTACTACTACTACTACTACTACTACTGTTATTATTATTATTATTATTATTATTACTACTACTACTACTACTACTACTACTACTACTACTACTACTACTACTACTACTACTACTATTATTATTATTATTATTAATAAAAATATTATTATTATTATTATTATTATTATTATTATTATTATTATTATTGAAAAAAATTGTAATGTAATTAGTTTGAATATTAAGAATCCATTAGGCAAAATCCCATAAAAGGCAAAAGAAAACACGGATATGAAATATAAAAAAAAATAAAAAAAACGAATAACTTCCATAATGAGATTCTGAGGTGATGAGAATGTTAAATAATTTGAAGAATAAATTAATAGATAGGTAATTGAATAATTTTTTATCAATTTGAAGGTAAAAAAAATGAAATACTCTTATGAGGCAAAAGAAAGAAATTTGGTAAAAATATTGAAAAAATAAAAAAGTATAGTATTTGATAAACAGATAATTCAGTAAAGTTGCATTAATTAAAGAAAACATGAAAAGTATTAACAAATAAAAGTGTGAATTAATTGATAAGCAGATAATTCAATAAAGTTTCATTAATAGAAAAACATGAAAAATATTAACAAATAAACAGATAATTCAATAAAGTTGCATTAATAAAAATAAATGAAAAATAAGAAAAATATTATTGATAAAAAGATAATTCAGTAAAGTTTCATTAATAAAAAAATGAAAGATATTAACAAATAGAAAAATTAATTAACAAATAAACAGATAATTTAATGAAGTTGAAATAATAGACATGCGTGAAAAAATAAAAAAGTTTATTATTGATGAACAAATAATTTAATAAAGTTGCCATAATAAAATATGAAAAACCTTAACAAATAAAAGTGTGAATTGATGGATAAACTGTTGATCCAGTAAAATAGCATTACTTAAATGTAAAAAAAAAATAATAAAATTTGAAATTTCTATTCAATGATCATAAATCACGCAGTTTGAAGGCTAAGTGGACGATAAAAGGGCAATGAAAAGTTTTTCGGAATTCCCCCCCCCCAAAAAAAAAGCGTGTCAGAATATATAAGATAAAGGGAGATTTTGGAAAGGGAAGCATACAAGGTGAGGGATAAGGAAGGCTTACCTTTAAATCCAGCAGAAAATTTCTTGCCTTTGCTCATAGATTTGTGAAAAGTTACCTACTTTTCTTTATATAAAAACCAGTCTCTCTCTCTCTCTCTCTCTCTCTCTCTCTCTCTCTCTCTCTCTCTCTCTCTCTCTCGTACTGTCTTGTGAATCTATTTTCACATCCATTTTATTACAAATGATTTTTCATGGAATGAATATATAGAATGAAGGTAATGTATTACATTAATAATTAATGTATTGTAATAGATATTCAATTATTGCATTATATTGTATTGTAAATACAAAGGAGACTTTGTTGTGAATATATTGTTAATATGCAGCGATTGTAGAGGTTATTGTATTGAATGGGGTTACTGTACTAAAGCGAGTTGAAATGAGGAGGAAGGAATTTTATGATACAGTGATTGCAAAATAGAGGGTATTGTATGGTACAGTGTCAGCAAAAAAAGAGGGTTTTGTAGGATACAGTGTCAGCAAATAAAGAGGGTATTGTATGATACAGTGTCTGCAAAAAAGAGGGTATTGTATGATACAGTGTCTGCAAAAAAAAGGGTATTGTATGATACAGTGTCTGCAAAAAAAAGGGTATTGTATGATACAGTTCCAGCAAAAAGGAGGGTATTGTATGATACAGTGTCTGCAAAAAAGAGGGTATTGTATGATACAGTGTCTGCAGAAAATAGGGTATTGTATTAGTGTCTGAAAAAATATGCAATGCTTGGGGAGGAAAAGTGCAACGAAGTCGTTATTGTACAGATGCCATTTTAATCTGGTATATAATTATACCGAAAGAAAACTTTTACCATTAATATTCAATTATTAACATTCAAGCCTAATTAAAAAAAAAATTGAGAGCAATTTTAAAAGCATAACAAAACGCATTGCATTTTTAAAAACTAAATTTTGAATAGCGGTGAGGGCACAATGCTTTATTAGTGAAAATAATTTTACGATTTGAATCTAAGTTAAAATGAAAACTTATTCATCATAATTCATAGACTAGAATGAATAAAAAGATATTGAATGTTTTATTAGACGAATAAAGAAAATACCATAGCAAATATATCTTTTGTAAGAAATAAATTGTTAATATCATACTAATCGTTTACCGTAAGATTGTAGGTATATTTAATATTTTTTGAAAAATTAAGTCAATGCAAAAAATATATAAATATATATATATATATATATATATATATATATATATATATATATATATATATATATATATATATATATATATATTGTAAAGTGAGTGACTTAATTGTTAAAAACAGCCAAGTTTGCAGTTTTTTTAACAAGTGAGTCACTTTACAATATATATATATATATATATATATATATATATATATATATATATATATATATATATATATATGTATATATATATATATATATATATATATTTATATATATATATATATATATATATATATATATATATATATATATATATATATATGTATATATATACATTATATATATATATATTATATATATATTATATATACACACATATATATATATATATATATATATATATATATATATATATATATATATATATATATATATATATATATATATATATATATATTCGGATGAATATTGAATATTAGCTCTCGCACTATAACGGAGAGTTAAGCATTATATCAAATAGCCTTAGAAATAACTAGGAACCAATATGAGTGTCTGTTTGAACCTAAATAAAGATATTCCCGAAATGGACAATTTTTTTTTTCCAATGGAAATATGCAATATAGAATCTTACTTATGAGGTCTTAATGTAATTGCCAAACTGACTAATTAAAAGAATTAAATTGCTCTTTAACAAAGGTAGGATGGCCTTTCGTCTTGATGTGTATAATAAAAAGAATTACATTGAATTAAAATGATGGCTGGGGTCAGGGGGGTGGGGGGCCAGTGATGATACCTGAATGAGGTTATACTATTAAACTTATCCCTTTATATTGCAATATTCATATACATATTTAATAAGAACAATTTCCCGTGTAATTAATTATATAATAGAATATCATAGCTTTTTCTTATGATTGAAGTAACGAATTGATTGTAGAGAAAAAATTAGCTCTTTAGAACAATAGTAAATAAGTTACTATTGATGATTGACAGGTAAAGATTCAATTACTCTTTGTAGAATGTATAACAAAAGTAATGAATATTAATTATTATTATCATTACTTGCTAAGCTACAACCCTATTTGAAAGCAGAATGCTATAAGCCCAGGGGCTCCAACAAGGAAAATAGCCCGGTGCGGAAAGGAAAAAGGAAAAAATAACATATCTTAAGAAGAGTAACATCAAAATAAATATCTCCTATATAAACTATAAGAAATAACATACAGAAGAGGATAAACTATAATAGATATTGAGGTAAAGGTAGTTCATTGAGACAGGTGTAAACTGTCTTAATACTTATCAAATCGATTTTATTTATGGAGTTGTTGTTTATTTTGTTCAAAAATACAATAATATGAGGTTAGTTTTACTAAAGAAATATGATTTAATATTACCTTGTCAGGAGTGAAGCCGGTTAGAAAAATAAACATATGGTTGAGACTGTCTCAGGGTAAGAAGGATATGGCAATCAAAAAGCCGGTGTTGTCGTAGGGGGCATAGCTATCTCTTCAATGTTCCCCTAGATCTATAGATTGAGAGATATTTGTTAACAAGAGGGCTCTTTTAATAATAACACAATATGGAGAAAGTGTTTCTTGAAGCGGAAGGAAGCAAGACGCAATCAATATTAGAATAGTTCGTGAAATTCCCGTAGACTTTAAAAAAAAAAATAAACTATTGATTATTGTAATTGCTGGTTCAATTTTTTTTTTTTTTACAGTCGATGTAATATTTTTTCATTTCAGTGTTTTGAAAAGCATATCCATGCGTAGCTTCCCAAAGGTTATAAATTACGTTAATTCCGATTGATAGTTTGTAATGAAATAAAAAAAGAATATTTAACATTATTATTCGGACATTGATTACTTTTTTCTACTTTTTAATGATGAAGTATGTCGTGATAAAGAGCTTATTGCGTAAAATACCTTTGATAATTCATGCTTTCTTCGTAGAGTTTATGACGAACGAGGTAATTGTCCGGCTGTACTCTCATCTTGCTTTTGTTATTGTATAATTATCTTGATGGAGATGCTGTGATTCACGCTAAAACGCCTCTTTCGTAAAAGCTAAGCCTTGTTCTGAGAAGAACTTTTAAATATATCAAAATAAAACGAGAAAGGAATACTTCAGGATTAACTCTCCTCTTACTTACGAGAAGACAGATCATTTTTATTAGGGGAAACCTTTACATCAGCACTACTACTACTACTACTACTACTACTACTACTACTACTACTACTACTACTACTACTACTACTACTACTATGGAAGGAGGATTTTAATGGTTAAGCCATTACAATTGCGTTTAACACTCTTATTACTTTTTGAAGTTTGTATACGTTGATATATATATATATATATATATATATATATATATATATATATATATATATATATATATATATATATATATATATATATATATATATATAGAGTAATTCCTGTCACTTTTGCAATTACGTTGAGAGGCAGTTATATTATGACGTTGAAAAAAAAATAGTTCTGGTTAATGTCCTAGTATTAAGTTTAAGTATTTCGTGGAGAGATAGCCGAAGTAGTAGTAGTAGTAGTAGTAGTAGTAGTAGTAGTAGTAGTAGTAGTAGTAGTAGTAGTAGTAGTAGTAGTAGTAATCCCTATGACTTTTGCAATTAAGGTGAAAGATTTTTTTTTTTCATTTTGAAGTAAAAAAAAAATAGTTTTGATTTATACCATAGTGTTAAGTTCAAGTATTCCGTTGTGAGATAGCCCAAGTAGTAGTAGTAGTAGTAGTAGTAGTAGTAGTTGTTGTTGTTGTTGTTGTTGTTGTTAGGAGAAGTAATAAACCCTCTGACTTTATGCAATTAAGTTGAAAGGGATATTTTCATTATAAAGCAGAAAAATAGGTTTGATTAATGACATAGTGTTAAATTCAGGCATTCTATTGTGAGATAGCCAAAGTATTATTATTATTATTATTATTATTATTATTATTATTATTATTATTACTTGCTAAGCTACAAACCTACTAATCATTCCACTACTACCACAACACCTTGATTGACCCCAAAATGAACCAAAAAAAAAAAAATTATTACCACTATTATTATAACCAGAAGAGAAGTCTGAGTGACAAAAATATAAATGATGTCATTGGCCCTACTCTAATTCTACCGCGTATAGCAGGCGTTTAAGTAATAGATCAACAGAGAGAGAGAGAGAGAGAGAGAGAGAGAGAGAGAGAGAGAGAGAGAGAGAGAGAGAGAGAGAGAGAGAGAGAGAGGGGGGGGGGGGAGGAAGAGTGCTTATTAAGAGCTCTCAAGTGGCTCTCTCTGGATGACTAATTAGTAGTGTGGGTGTTGAGGACTTTTGAAGGAGAGGAAAGATCATTCGAGAGTTTTTGGGCTTTTGGTTTCGTGTTTTGCATGTAATTATGGGGTACGGTGAAAACTTGTCTTCTTACCTTCTTTTTTTTCTTTATTTCGTGGTAGGGACCTTGGATGGCTTATATTAAATCTCTCTCTCTCTCTCTCTCTCTCTCTCTCTCTCTCTCTCTCTCTCTCTCTCTCTCTCCTCTCTCTCTCTCTCTCTCTATATATATATATATATATATATATATA
>NC_090760.1:20183471-20200971 GCF_036898095.1 Palaemon carinicauda
TGTATGTATAATATGTCTAGAATGTTTCTAATAGAAATGAAAACTTGCAACTAGAAAATATAAAAGCATTAAATTTTATAATATCGTTTAAAATCTCATATTTTACTTTCCATAGTAATATTTTTTTCGATTTATTATTATTTTTTTTTTCTAAGTCGATAAAATGATTGTCTTCGGTTTCGTCTACTAATATTTCCAGAAAAATAGCTTATTTTCTATAATTGTCTGTTGATATTGCCATAATGTTAATATTTCTCTAAAGTCTGTAAAATATTTAATAAAAAAATAATTCAAATCACGTTCCTATCACGAAATGCATTCATAATATTTATACATATATTTTTCGTTTATGAAAATTCTTCATATAAAAAAAAAAATGTTCATATTCAACTATATCATATATGTTTTTGTTGTGATATTTATACTAATTCATAATATAATTATAGTTTTTGTTTTATTTTGATGTACAAAAGGGTTGAAATAAAAAATGTTATTAATATGAAAATATTTCATATAATGTCTCTGTTGGGATTCTGATAATTTATTATTTAATAATAGTTTATTTTTATTTTGTTTTAAAATGAAAAAAAAATTAAAATAATTTTTTTTTATTAATATTCAACTATTTCATATAATGTTTCTTCTGTTATTTACATAATAATGATCGGATGTTAATAATCTTTATTAAGATATATTTTTTTTATAGTCTATACATGATATTAATGATAATCTTGATCAATATATTATATTTTTTTAGATATTCTATATAGGATATTAATGAAGATCTTGAGTATTACATTACATTTTTGTCATATTCTATACATGCTATTAATAATGATCTTGATCAATATTATTAATAATGATCTTGATCAATATATATTAATAATGATCTTGATCAATATATTATATTTTTTAATATTCTATACATAATATTAATGATGATCTTGATCTATATATTATATATATTCTTTACAGGATATTAATGAGGATATTGATTAGAATATATCTTTGTCATGTTGAATAAATGATATTAATGATAATCTTGATCAAAATATAGTTTTCTCATAGTCTATACATGATATTAATAATAATCTTGATCAAAATATATTTTTTTCATAGTCTATATATGATATTAATGATGATCTTGACCAAAATATAGTTTTTTTATAGTCTATGCTTGATATTATTGAGGTTCTTGACCAAAATATAGTTTTATCATTGTCTATATATGATATTAATGATGACCTTAACCAAAATATAGTTTTTTTATAGTCTATACATGATATTAATAATGATCTTGATCATATATATTTTTGTCATAGTCTATCCATGATATTAATAATGATCTTGACCAAAATATAGTTTTGTCATAATCTATACATGATATTAATAATGATCTTGATCAATATACTATATTTTTTATCATATTCTGTGGATTGTGACTGTTGTCTTGCCCAAGGGTAAAGAGATGACGTTTCAGCTTTAAGGTGGACATCCATAATTCACAATCCTGTGAACTTGCTAAGTTAGAAGTCCGGCGTCATAGAGATGTTGGTGATTTCACGTACAAATTCGAGTCCGAATACATTAATTGAGAAATTAGTCCGTGACGTAATATGCCACTAAAAAATAATTTAAAGGTTTCATATGGCACTAGAGGAATTAGTCAGTGACTTATTATGCCACTAAAAAGAATTTAAAGGTTTTAAATGGCTCTAGAGAAATTAGTCAGTGACTTATTATGCCACTAAAAAGAATTTAAAGGTTTCATATGGCACTAGAGGAATTAGTCAGTGACTTATTATGCCACTAAAAAGAATTTAAAGGTTTCATATGGCACTAGAGGAATTAGTCAGTGACGTAATATGCCACTAAAAAGAATTTAAAGGTTTCATATGGCACTAGAGGAATTAGTCAGTGACTTATTATGCCACTAAAAAGAATTTAAAGGTTTTAAATGGCTCTAGAGAAATTAGTCAGTGACTTATTATGCCACTAAAAAGAATTTAAAGGTTTCATATGGCACTAGAGGAATTAGTCAGTGACTTATTATGCCACTAAAAAGAATTTAAAGGTTTCATATGGCACTAGAGGAATTAGTCAGTGACGTAATATGCCACTAAAAAGAATTTAAAGGTTTCATATGGCACTAGAGGAATTAGTCAGTGACTTATTATGCCACTAAAAAGAATTTAAAGGTTTCATATGGCACTAGAGGAATTAGTCAGTGACGTAATATGCCACTAAAAAGAATTTAAAGGTTTCATATGGCACTAGAGGAATTAGTCAGTGACGTAATATGCCACTAAAAAGAATTTAAAGGTTTCATATGGCACTAGAGGAATTAGTCAGTGACTTATTATGCCACTAAAAAGAATTTAAAGGTTTCATATGGCACTAGAGGAATTAGTCAGTGACGTAATATGCCACTAAAAAGAATTTAAAGGTTTCATATGGCACTAGAGGAATTAGTCAGTGACTTATTATGCCACTAAAAAGAATTTAAAGGTTTCATATGGCACTAGAGGAATTAGTCAGTGACGTAATATGCCACTAAAAAGAATTTAAAGGTTTCATATGGCACTAGAGGAATTAGTCAGTGACTTATTATGCCACTAAAAAGAATTTAAAGGTTTCATATGGCACTAGAGGAATTAGTCAGTGACGTAATATGCCACTAAAAAGAATTTAAAGGTTTCATATGGCACTAGAGGAATTAGTCAGTGACTTATTATGCCACTAAAAAGAATTTAAAGGTTTCATATGGCACTAGAGGAATTAGTCAGTGACGTAATATGCCACTAAAAAGAATTTAAAGGTTTCATATGGCACTAGAGGAATTAGTCAGTGACGTAATATGCCACTAAAAAGAATTTAAAGGTTTCATATGGCACTAGAGGAATTAGTCAGTGACTTATTATGCCACTAAAAAGAATTTAAAGGTTTTAAATGGCTCTAGAGAAATTAGTCAGTGACTTATTATGCCACTAAAAAGAATTTAAAGGTTTCATATGGCACTAGAGGAATTAGTCAGTGACTTATTATGCCACTAAAAAGAATTTAAAGGTTTCATATGGCACTAGAGGAATTAGTCAGTGACGTAATATGCCACTAAAAAGAATTTAAAGGTTTCATATGGCACTAGAGGAATTAGTCAGTGACTTATTATGCCACTAAAAAGAATTTAAAGGTTTTAAATGGCTCTAGAGAAATTAGTCAGTGACTTATTATGCCACTAAAAAGAATTTAAAGGTTTCATATGGCACTAGAGGAATTAGTCAGTGACTTATTATGCCACTAAAAAGAATTTAAAGGTTTCATATGGCACTAGAGGAATTAGTCAGTGACGTAATATGCCACTAAAAAGAATTTAAAGGTTTCATATGGCACTAGAGGAATTAGTCAGTGACTTATTATGCCACTAAAAAGAATTTAAAGGTTTTAAATGGCTCTAGAGAAATTAGTCAGTGACTTATTATGCCACTAAAAAGAATTTAAAGGTTTCATATGGCACTAGAGGAATTAGTCAGTGACTTATTATGCCACTAAAAAGAATTTAAAGGTTTCATATGGCACTAGAGGAATTAGTCAGTGACGTAATATGCCACTAAAAAGAATTTAAAGGTTTCATATGGCACTAGAGGAATTAGTCAGTGACGTAATATGCCACTAAAAAGAATTTAAAGGTTTCATATGGCACTAGAGGAATTAGTCAGTGACTTATTATGCCACTAAAAAGAATTTAAAGGTTTCATATGGCACTAGAGGAATTAGTCAGTGACGTAATATGCCACTAAAAAGAATTTAAAGGTTTCATATGGCACTAGAGGAATTAGTCAGTGACTTATTATGCCACTAAAAAGAATTTAAAGGTTTCATATGGCACTAGAGGAATTAGTCAGTGACGTAATATGCCACTAAAAAGAATTTAAAGGTTTCATATGGCACTAGAGGAATTAGTCAGTGACGTAATATGCCACTAAAAAGAATTTAAAGGTTTCATATGGCACTAGAGGAATTAGTCAGTGACTTATTATGCCACTAAAAAGAATTTAAAGGTTTCATATGGCACTAGAGGAATTAGTCAGTGACGTAATATGCCACTAAAAAGAATTTAAAGGTTTCATATGGCACTAGAGGAATTAGTCAGTGACGTAATATGCCACTAAAAAGAATTTAAAGGTTTCATATGGCACTAGAGGAATTAGTCAGTGACTTATTATGCCACTAAAAAGAATTTAAAGGTTTCATATGGCACTAGAGGAATTAGTCAGTGACGTAATATGCCACTAAAAAGAATTTAAAGGTTTCATATGGCACTAGAGGAATTAGTCAGTGACTTATTATGCCACTAAAAAGAATTTAAAGGTTTCATATGGCACTAGAGGAATTAGTCAGTGACGTAATATGCCACTAAAAAGAATTTAAAGGTTTCATATGGCACTAGAGGAATTAGTCAGTGACGTAATATGCCACTAAAAAGAATTTAAAGGTTTCATATGGCACTAGAGGAATTAGTCAGTGACTTATTATGCCACTAAAAAGAATTTAAAGGTTTTAAATGGCTCTAGAGAAATTAGTCAGTGACTTATTATGCCACTAAAAAGAATTTAAAGGTTTCATATGGCACTAGAGGAATTAGTCAGTGACTTATTATGCCACTAAAAAGAATTTAAAGGTTTCATATGGCACTAGAGGAATTAGTCAGTGACGTAATATGCCACTAAAAAGAATTTAAAGGTTTCATATGGCACTAGAGGAATTAGTCAGTGACTTATTATGCCACTAAAAAGAATTTAAAGGTTTTAAATGGCTCTAGAGAAATTAGTCAGTGACTTATTATGCCACTAAAAAGAATTTAAAGGTTTTAAATGGCTCTAGAGAAATTAGTCAGTGACTTATTATGCCACTAAAAAGAATTTAAAGGTTTCATATGGCACTAGAGGAATTAGTCAGTGACTTATTATGCCACTAAAAAGAATTTAAAGGTTTCATATGGCACTAGAGGAATTAGTCAGTGACTTATTATGCCACTAAAAAGAATTTAAAGGTTTCATATGGCACTAGAGGAATTAGTCAGTGACTTATTATGCCACTAAAAAGAATTTAAAGGTTTTAAATGGCTCTAGAGAAATTAGTCAGTGACTTATTATGCCACTAAAAAGAATTTAAAGGTTTCATATGGCACTAGAGGAATTAGTCAGTGACTTATTATGCCACTAAAAAGAATTTAAAGGTTTCATATGGCACTAGAGGAATTAGTCAGTGACGTAATATGCCACTAAAAAGAATTTAAAGGTTTCATATGGCACTAGAGGAATTAGTCAGTGACGTAATATGCCACTAAAAAGAATTTAAAGGTTTCATATGGCACTAGAGGAATTAGTCAGTGACTTATTATGCCACTAAAAAGAATTTAAAGGTTTCATATGGCACTAGAGGAATTAGTCAGTGACGTAATATGCCACTAAAAAGAATTTAAAGGTTTCATATGGCACTAGAGGAATTAGTCAGTGACGTAATATGCCACTAAAAAGAATTTAAAGGTTTCATATGGCACTAGAGGAATTAGTCAGTGACTTATTATGCCACTAAAAAGAATTTAAAGGTTTCATATGGCACTAGAGGAATTAGTCAGTGACGTAATATGCCACTAAAAAGAATTTAAAGGTTTCATATGGCACTAGAGGAATTAGTCAGTGACTTATTATGCCACTAAAAAGAATTTAAAGGTTTTAAATGGCTCTAGAGAAATTAGTCAGTGACTTATTATGCCACTAAAAAGAATTTAAAGGTTTCATATGGCACTAGAGGAATTAGTCAGTGACTTATTATGCCACTAAAAAGAATTTAAAGGTTTCATATGGCACTAGAGGAATTAGTCAGTGACGTAATATGCCACTAAAAAGAATTTAAAGGTTTCATATGGCACTAGAGGAATTAGTCAGTGACTTATTATGCCACTAAAAAGAATTTAAAGGTTTTAAATGGCTCTAGAGAAATTAGTCAGTGACTTATTATGCCACTAAAAAGAATTTAAAGGTTTTAAATGGCTCTAGAGAAATTAGTCAGTGACTTATTATGCCACTAAAAAGAATTTAAAGGTTTTAAATGGCTCTAGAGAAATTAGTCAGTGACTTATTATGCCACTAAAAAGAATTTAAAGGTTTCATATGGCACTAGAGGAATTAGTCAGTGACGTAATATGCCACTAAAAAGAATTTAAAGGTTTCATATGGCACTAGAGGAATTAGTCAGTGACTTATTATGCCACTAAAAAGAATTTAAAGGTTTTAAATGGCTCTAGAGAAATTAGTCAGTGACTTATTATGCCACTAAAAAGAATTTAAAGGTTTTAACAATGGCTCTAGAGAAATTAGTCAGTGACTTATTATGCCACTAAAAAGAATTTAAAGGTTTCATATGGCACTAGAGGAATTAGTCAGTGACTTATTATGCCACTAAAAAGAATTTAAAGGTTTTAAATGGCTCTAGAGAAATTAGTCAGTGACTTATTATGCCACTAAAAAGAATTTAAAGGTTTCATATGGCACTAGAGGAATTAGTCAGTGACTTATTATGCCACTAAAAAGAATTTAAAGGTTTCATATGGCACTAGAGGAATTAGTCAGTGACGTAATATGCCACTAAAAAGAATTTAAAGGTTTCATATGGATCAAAAGAAATTAGTCAGGGACGTATTATGCCACTAAAAAGGAAATTGAAGGTCTCGGCCATATCCTTTTTAAAGTGCTTAGGTTATATTCAATGTGCCATTTCGTATTCATATTTATAATATCTATTTAAGTAATTAAAGGTTGAGATACTACTGCTAGAGAGTTATGGGGTCTTTTGACTGGCCAGACAGTACTACATTGGATCCTTCTCTCTGGTTACGGTTCATTGTCCCTTTGCCTACACACACACACTGAATAGTCTGGCTTATTCTTTATATATTCTCCTCTGTCCTCATACACCTGCCAACACAGATTACCAAACAATTCTTCTTCCCCCAAGGGGTTAACTACTGTATTGGAATTGTTCAGTGGCCACTTTCCTCTTGGTAAGAGTAGAAGAGACTCTTTAGCTTATGGTAATCAGCTCCTCTAGGAAAAGGACACTCCAAAATCAAACCATTGTTCTTTAGTCTTGGGTAGTGCCATACCCTCTGTACCATGGTTTTCCACTGTCTTGGGTTAGAGTTCTCTTGCTTGAGGGTACACTCGAGCACACTCTTTAGTCTTCTTTTTCTCCCTCTTGTTTTGTTAAAGTTTTTATAGTTTATGTAGGAGATATTTATTTCAATGTTGTTTCTCCTCTTAAAATATTTTATTTCCCTTTTTTCCTTTGCTCACTGGGCTATTTTCTCTGTTGGAGCCCCGGGACTTATAGCATCCTGCTTTTTCAATTAGGTTTGTAGCTTAGCAAGTAATAACAATAATAATAATATTTATATTATTTGATTGGATATTATTTTAAGATTTTAAAGGCCACTCATGAATGGCAGAAGCAATGGGCAGTGAGAATGCCCTAGAGATTGACCATATCAACCTCCAAGACCCCTCTACACCTAAGCTATGGCAGGAGAGAGCCAAGCAGTGGCTGCTGATGACTTAGTAGGTGAAGTGAACCTATAGATTCCACCAAACCCTTCATATTTAGCTCACAAGGATGGTGAGGTTGCAGACACTACAAGAAACTATCAGGTTTGAGCAGGTTTCGAACCCCAGTCTAGCAGATTGCCAGGCAGGAACGTTTCCAATAAGCTACCACAGCCATAAAGCTGAATACTTCAGCCTGTGCGATTGCGCACAGACACATGCACTCCACAAGTTCAAAAATACATATATATACTAGTTTTTAAAGGTTTGTAATAGAAATTGTTGAACAAACTATAACCATAACATGAGAAATAAATACAAATTATTAATTCACAGTAGAAGAACAAATATTGACAAAATAACTGACACATTATGTTGAGGAGAGTCAAGCTGCCGTGAGGGTGGAGGAGGAGGAGGAGGAGGAGGAGGAGGAGGAGGAGGAGGAGGATCTCCCTCTTGGAGCCCTTTTGGTAAAATACAGTGTTCTCTCCCTGGAACGACGGTCCCTATCACTACTCGAATCACTTAATTTAAACTTTATGGACGATTAAGTATTTTTTTACACTCTTCATTCCATTTTGATAAGGAATCTTTCTAAAGAGGACAGTTTTGCATTTTATTAAAAGGAATAAAGATCTGCATGACTGATTTTATGCTATTATCGTTCGTACATGTCCACACAAAATGCGCTACAGGGGGAAATTCTTGCTCGCAGAATGATACAATCTTAAACAAAATTGAATTTTTATGTTTGCGGATTTGCTTGTATTCTGAGTTACTCGTAATCCGAGTTACTACTGTGTGTATATATATATATATATATATATATATATATATATATATATATATATATATATATTATATATATATATATATATATATATATATATATATATTCATATATATGTATATATATATATATATATGTGTGTGTGTGTTTGTATGTGTGTGTGCTTGTGTGTATGCATATATATATATATATATATATATATATATATATATATATATATATATATATATATATATATATATATATATTCACAATAGAAAATGAAATATTGACACATTAACTGGCATATTATGGTAAGGAAAGTCAGGCTGATATGAGGGAGGAGGAGGAGGAGGAGGAGGAGGAGGAGGAGGAGGAGGAGGAGGAGGAGGAATGATAATAAATATGTTCAATATATGTGACTTACATTTATAATTGTGTACACTCATAAACAAAAAATTAAAAGTTAATAAATTTGTGTAAAAAGAAAGAAAAAGAAAATTGAGTATTTCGAGACACCTTTATTTTCTATTTGAAATATAATATTCATAACACTGATTTTGTACAATGAGGGAAAATGGAAAACTCCTTTAAATATGCTAGATGTAAAACTTTCAGGAACTGAAATACAATGTATTATCCAAATGTTTTAATACATTTAAATTTTTGTTTGTTTGTTAAATGAGGGGAATTTTGTCAGCAATGTAATTTGCATTTTGTTGAGATATGAGCGACTGTTAACTATAGTACTTGAAAATAATAATAATAATAATAATAATAATAATAATAATTCCACTATTCTATTCCCTACAGGTATAGGCATCCATAGAGGCCATCTCTTCAATGGATGTTGCTCTCTCCGGAGTGGGATGTCATGGCCAGCTTTCGTTCGGTGTCAAGAAATGATGCTATGTCATTACTGGTGTCCTGACACGTCGGCAAAGGGGAACAGAGAGAGAGAAAGAAAAAATGTTGGGATGATGGAGACTGCTCCTCGTTGCTCTCGGGAAAGCCATATCTTTTGATGGTCGATGAGCCTAAGAGTGAAATAATCTATCTTCTGATGTTCGACGAGCCTAAAGTGGAACCGTTTTAGTAATCATAATCAAAAAAAGTATTCTTAAAGCAGAATCCTGCCAGTAAGAAACGGGTTGATATATTAAATAGAGTACAATAACAAAGTGAGAAACATAGAATAAAGGTTGGGAGAACTCAGGTGTATAAAAGGAATGCCACCAGAGCGCGGGGAGAAGAATCACTCGTCGACGATGATGACCTGAGAGAAGATTTTGTACTGTTGACGCAAAGAGCATCGTCTCTCCATTAATGAGAACGTTAAGTGCTCTTCCCTTAAGGAGAAGAAACCTCTAAGTGATTCCACGTACGGCCGAGGGAAGATTCCCCACTTCTTCCCTCTCTCCAGAGTTTTATCGTCTCTGTTTCTTTTCTCTTCCTACCTCAAAGTGAAGATGGAACCGTTTCCCAGTCTCCTACCTCTCGTACTTCTAGTCACGTTGGGTCCCGGATCGAGCCCAAATAACTACGCCTCAGGTAAGCTCAAGATTTCTTCCTTTTTTTAATGTTGTTTTGGTGTTGAGTAAATACTTCTACTTGGTAAGTTTTTTGGTGATATTTTTATAATCCCAAAACTACGAATATGTTTTACTAGCAATATATTACGTAGTTGTTGGAAGGAGTTTATGTTTTAACCCTGTTTGTGTGTTTGTTTGTGTATGTGTGTTTGTTTGTGAACAAATTCCTGGTTGATTTTTATATAATTGTGTTCAGATTTCTAATTTGTAGAGAATATTTCTATCGATTCTATTAGTCCACATTAACAAGAAATATTTTATTTACTTATGATCAGATTTCTGACTTGTTTAACATATTTCAATCTTTTTCATCATTCTATAGTAAAAAAGATATTGAATGTGCAATGTGTTCCATAATGCCCCCACCTCAGTAAAACGAATTACGAATTCTTCTCCATTTCTTAACTTCAATGACTCTGTTTAGCTAATAATTTTCTCCTTACTAAGGAATGGATGATTTTTTTTTTCTTTTTACACAATTTGCTGCTTTGAAAATAACGTAACATATGTTCAAAGTAAGTGTATGGAATTATAATTATGTGAATGAGTGAGATTTATTGCCTCTTAGTTAATAGGGATCTCGTTAGATTTTTTTTTCGGATCGTTTTTGTTGCAATTTATGGTAAGATAAATTTTAAAAAAATTATGAAAAGTTTTTTTGGGGGTATATGAAAGATATTTCGAGAATTTTCTTTTGAGGAAATATCTTTTTTTTTCGCAAAAGCAGTAATCTTGATATAATGCATAATGGATATATATATATATATATATATATATATATATATATATATATATACTGTATATATATATTATATATATATATATATATATATATATATATATATATATATATATATATATATTTTATAAATATGTGTGTGGATTGAATTTAACTTGATGATAAATTACATCCAAAGGAATTAATTACAATCAATGCTGCTATTGTGAACACGATTCGACTCCGTCTATTGTTGTTTGAAATAGATTATCATTCAATGTAGGATCACTTTTTGTTTGTAAGTATTCCCAAGGTAAAGTGATATATATATATATATATATATATATATATATATATATATATATATATATATGTATATATAATGTATATATATACTGTATATATTATATATATATACTGTATATATTATATATATATGTATATATATATACTGTATATTATATATATATATATATATATATATATATATATACAGTATATATATATATACATATATATATAGTATATACTGTATATATATATATATATATATATATATATATATATATATATACATATATATATATATATATATATATATACATACTGTATATATATATATATATATATATATATATATATATGCTGTATATATATATATATATATATATATATATATATATATATATATATATATGCATGCATACACACACACGCACACACTTTCTGAGTGGGGATACCTTAACGTGGTGAAAGAAAAGGTTTATATATCGCCTTGATCAGCAAAGGTACTGGTCAGGTACACCCATACTAGGTTGGTTTGCCTCCAGCGATCAGATGAAAATCTCCCAGCATCATCCATCCGCAATGGCTAGCGTGGTGATGAAAACTGACCAAAACCCAGACATGAATAAGGACACGTCTGAGGATTATGTCTTACAGTTCACTAGAAACTGTTGTTGTTGTTGTTGTTGTATGTTATATGTATGAGTGTGTGTTGTGTATGTGTTTGTGTGTTTTTTTTGTATGTGTGCGATCGCGCGCGCGTGTAAAGCGAATATCTTTCAGTGCCACATTCATAATCCTTTATAAATCCTATGTTTAAAAACTACTTTGCTGAAAACTTCGGCTAATTTAACTACTTAATGCTAATATACAGAAACATGCACTCATATTCATAAAGCCTTTTAGGTCTTTCATTCTTACCATACGTCCAAACCGTCTATAAATGCTTAGTGACTCTTTTGATAATTAGAAATTTATTCAAAATTATTAACGTATATGTTTCATATTTATTAAGTTTGTATTATGCTGGCTACACTTCGATAGTCATACGTAGATCTACAACATTCACCTGCCTCATGTTTGGCAAACTTGCAGGCGCTCATATCTATAGCTGTTTTTAGGTCTTCCATTCTTACCATATGTCCAAACTATCTCTAAATATTTAGTTTCTCTTTTGATCATTAAATATTTATTCCTAATTATTGCCGTTTATATTTCATATTAATTAAGTGTGTATAATGTTTGCAACATTTCGATAGTGATAGCCTATGTAGGCCTTCAATATTCACCAGCTTCATATTTGGTATTGAATAATATTTTCTATCACATATTTCCTCTCTCAAATCATTCATAAAAAAATTCAAAAGGGCTTTATAACTCTCTCTCTCTCTCTCTCTCTCTCTCTCTCTCTCTCTCTCTCTCTCTCTCTCTCTCTCTCTCTCTCTCTCTCTCTCTCTCTATGTAATACATGCCCACGGAATAAAGATTTCCTAACCCTATAGACCTCATCTTTATCAATATTTTTCCTATTTTTCTCTCTCGGACCTATTTTTTTCTGACTTTAAACTCTGACCTATTTTTTCTGACTTTAAACTTGGACCTATTTTTTTTTCTGACTTTAAAATCGGACCTATTTTTTCTGACTGTTTACACCCGAACCTATTTTTTTCTGACAGTTTAAATTCGGACCTATTTTTTTCTGACTGTTTAAACTCGGACCTATTTTTTTCTGGCTATTTAAACTCGGACATATTTTTTCTGACTGTTTTAACTCGGACCTATTTTTTCTGACTGTTTAAACTCGGACCTATTTTTTGACTCTTTAAACTCGGGCCTATTTTTTCTGACTGTTTAAACTCGGACCTATTTTTTTTTTTTTTTTTTTACTGTTCAAACTCGGACCTATTTTTTTCTGACTGCTTAAACTAAGAACCTTCAAGTTTGTCCCATTAAAAATCAGTGCTAACTCGTTCTCTCTCTCTCTCTCTCTCTCTCTCTCTCTCTCTCTCTCTCTCTCTCTCTCTCTCTCTCTCTCTCTCTCTCTCTCTCCCCTACCTAAAATCCTTCCAGTGGAGAAGAATTTACATTGTTTTCCCCTTCCAAACTTAAAACTTGAACTCTGTTCCATCAAAAATTGGTGTTAACTCTCTATCTACCTTTTTCTTTATTTTTCTATTCTCTCTCCCTTCCTCGTTCCATCCTTCTGAAATCCTTTTATTGGTGAAAAATTTGCATTCTTTCCCCCTCCCAAACCAGTCTTAATAACCAGTGCGGCTCTCATAGATGTGCATGGAAGCGTAAATCTTTTGCCCTTCCATTAAGCGTAGGGTCGCTGGGAGTCTGATGAAGATCGCTGGCAAGACGAAACGAAAATGAATGAAAATGTTCCAGGCAATTTGGGAAAAGGGACTCTATTGTCATGTGCATAAGTGTCGTATTGGGTACACGGTACATCGGTCCTGGAATTACACATGGGCTCCAGGAACGATGAATTATTGCCGTGCTTTGAGGCAAACACTGAGTTTGTGGTTATATTTGTCCAACTATATGACAGTCTCTCTTTAGGTTATCTCTTATATACGTATGTATGTCTCTATGTATGTATTTATTTGTGTGTGAGTATACGTTTGTGTATTTACACTGTATATATGTATATGCATACTGCTGTCCTTAGTACGTATATTCATTAGTAATCTCTAGAGGTACGTCCATAACCCTTATTTGCATTTGTTGACTGCATTTTCATTGAAGATTCTCCTAGTTTTACTCATATTCATTTTCAGTCCTACATTTCTGCTCTCTCTATTCAAATCTTCTATCATCTTTTGTAATTCCTCCCATGGTTTACCAAACAGAACTCTGCCTTCTGCCAATCTTAAGTTGTTATGGTATTCCACATTAATATTGATTCCTACATTTTCCTGATTTAAATTTTTTAAGGCTTCTTCTAGGCATGCTGTGGATAATTTAAGAGAGATAGGGGTCACCCTGTCTAACTCCTTTCTCAATTGGAATTCTTTCACTATCTTTATGTAGTTTTAGGATGACTGTATTTCCTTAATAGATATCTTCAAGTGTTCTAACAAAATCATCCATGCCTTGTCTTTGAAGGGTTTTCATTGCTGCTGAAGTTTTGACTGAATCGAAACTCTCTCTTAGTATGTAAATGACATACATGGTGGTTTGTCATATTCTGCTGATTTTTCCAATAGGTGGTTAATTACATGGATAGACATTAGTTGTTGAATACCCGTTTCTGAATCCTGCCTACTCTCTCGGTTGATTAAAGTCTAACTTTCTTTCTATTCGGCCTAATATGATCTTTGTAAATATCTTATCTATTACTGAGAGTAGACTTTTTGGGCGATATTCTCTTCAGGTCTTTTATGTCTCCCCTTTTGTGAACTAGTATAATGATAATGTTTTTCCAAGCAGACATTTGTGGCCTGATTGCTAACGTCTCTGCCTGGTGATCGCCAGTCGGGGGTTCGAGTCCCGCTCAAACTCGTTAGTGCCATTAGTGTTTGCAACCTTACCATCCTTGTGAGCTAAGGTTAGGGGATTTGGGGGAGCCTATAGGTCAATCTGCTGAGTCATCAACAGCCACTGCCTGGCCCTCCCTGGTCCTAGCTTGGGTGGAGAGGAGGCTTGGGCGCTGATCATATAATACATGGTCAGTCTCTAGGGCATTGTTCTGCTTGCTATGGCAATGTCACTGTCCCTTGCCTCTGCCATTCATGAGCGACCTTTAAACCTTCAGCCAGTTTTACTATTTTCCTATTGCGTCAATAGGCGTAGGATAATGATGATGGTGATAATGATGAAATCACCTCCATTTACTATTAGAAAATTGTTAAGCCTTCTTCTCCTGCTGCTTTGCTTCTTTTCATGTGCTTTATTGCTTCATTTACTTCTCCTACTGTTCGTTTGGTACCGGCTCAGGTGTTTCATTAATTCTATTGCCGAAGTTATTTCTTATACCACTATTGCTTAGCATTTTATAGAAATTCTCTGCAATTTTTTTTATCACTCCATCTCTTTTGTTGACCATATATCGATTTTCACCCTTTAAAGCAAACGTGTATGTATATATATATATATATATATATATATATATATATATATATATATATATATATATATATCTATCTATCTATCTATCTATCTATCTATCTATATATATATATAATATATATATATGTATATTATGAACATATATGTTTATACACAGTATACTGTATATTTATATTTGTAATTAATGCATACAAACGCGAATGCATATTTCCTCCTGGAGGGAAGTATCAAGTGTCAAAAGACATAATTTGATTACCAATTTTTCCCAAATGTCTTTGTAATTTACGCTCCAAGTAAATTCAAATATTAATTAGAGAATATATTATGAATATTCAGTTCTAATGGATATTTGGTTGAATGAATACATATATATATATATATATATATATATATATATATATATATATATATATATATATAGATAGATAGATAGACATATGTATATACTGTATATACAGTATGTTAATGGCATGTGTATACATATATATATATATATATATATATATATATATATATATATATATATATAGATAGATAGATAGATAGATAGATAGACATATGTATATACTGTATATACAGTATGTTAATGGCATGTATATATATATATATATATATATATATATATATATATATATACATATACATACATACATACATACCATACACATACTGTATATACAGTATATATATATATGTCTATGTATATATCCATCTATATACATATATATATATATATATATATATATATATATATATATATATATATAGAGAGAGAGAGAGAGAGAGAGAGAGAGAGAGAGAGAGAGAGAGAGAGAGAGAGAGAGAGAGAGAGAGAGAGAGAGAGAGAGAGAGAGAGAGAATATTTCCCTCTTACATTCAGATATCCAATCATCGGTGTACCTTTAAAAAGTAATGCAATCCCCTATCGGGTACGAATCCCATGATAGAAATAAGAGGAAGAAGAAGAAGAAGAAGAAAAAGAAAAAGAAGAAACAAAAGAGGAAAGAAAGAGGAAGAGGAGCTTCGGTATAGAGCGAGAGGTTTTGATATGTCTCGTGGCGGTGTTTATTGGCAATCGAAACTTAAACGTGTGAAGCCGAGGCTGGTTCAGATGGCTGGGTGCCTTCCATTTGCTAAATGTTTTCTCATTCAGATGAGTCTCTCTCTCTCTCTCTCTCTCTCTCTCTCTCTCCTCTCTCTCTCTTTCCGATGTATTTCCTTTTTTTAGCGACCATGTCTCGTATTTTATTTTTTTTATCAAATACTTAATCTCAAGTGATCTCTCTCTCTCTCTCTCTCTCTCTCTCTCTCTCTCTCTCTCTCTCCTCTCTCTCTCCTCTCTCTCTCGACGTATTTCTTTTTTTGATTAGCTACCGTTTCTCTCATATTTTACTTTTTATTATATATATAATCTCCAATGATTCTCTCTCTCTCTCTCTCTCTCTCTCTCTCTCTCTCTCTCTCTCTCTCTCTCTCTCTCTCTCTCTCTCTCTCTCTCTCATTTTTTCCGTATATTTTTGTATTTTCTTTACTTACCCTGTTTCTAACGCTAACCAAAATATCCTGCCACAAATATATAATGTATATCTAGTCTTTTTCTAATGACTGCACCAAATTCTCTCTCTCTCTCTCTCTCTCTCTCTCTCTCTCTCTCTCTCTCTCTCTCTCTCTCTCTCCGTATCACCTAGAAAAGCCAATTAAAGGAAAGCAGTATATTCCTTTTTTCTTGACTACTAAATCGTTTAAAGAGAAAAAAATCTGAACTAAAGTTTTCCTTATTTTTTCGTGTGTTATCTCATCGCATCGTTCGATATGCGGGATTTCCTCACCATAGTAAAGACGATGGAATATACGAAAGGAATCGACCGATACGGAAACTGATCGAAGTGCATTGGGAATTAATGCATGTTTTAACAAGGAGCGTCGCGCTTCTAGTTATGTTTTGGGAACCTGATGATGATTTTTTTTTTTTTTTTTGATAAGATAATGAGCTGTTATGAACCTTGTACTTTTTGCAGTCCTGGTTTCTAATATCTTTTTATAGATAAAGATGATATATTTATATTGATAAAGATAATAGGCACTGGATTCAGTCACCGTTGTTACTGATCTTTAAATATTCTATATTTATTATTCATTATTTCTCTATTTCCTTTCCACACTGTGTTATTTTTTCTCTGTTGATGCCCTTGGGTTTGTAGCATCATGCTTTTCCAACTAGGGTTGTAGCCTAGCTAGTATTGATGAATTCTTATATATGATAAAGAGTAAGTCTCTCTCTCTCTCTCTCTCTCTCTCTCTCTCTCTCTCTCTCTCTCTCTCTCTCTCTCTCTCTCTCTCTCTCTCTCTCTCTATATATATATATATATATATATATATTTTTTTTTCTTTTTTTCCGGTCTCTCAGCAGCATTGACAGCCGTATAACTACTCGGTCTCTACCAGTCCCTCTTAGTAGTGG
>NC_090760.1:20208471-20218471 GCF_036898095.1 Palaemon carinicauda
AGTGTAAATACAGGTTGTAGAACATAAGCAGGAATTTCCTTTAGTGGATAAAGAACGTCACTGGATTTGGTGGACCATAGAAGTGTCTTGGTTTCTTTGAAGGCAATTGAATAATCTAGTGTAAAGCTCAAGACTAACTTCTTTGATCCAGTTATCATCTAAAAAAATTATAAGCAGAAAGAACAATTGTTTTCAGTAATTCCAAAGATTTACGAAATAGTGTATCTTTATATGGGAATGATCAGAAGTCGATGCTGTCTTTCAGGTCAGGACAGTGTTCAATCTTCCTCCTGAGATTGACTAGTTATTTCACAAGCTTGCTCATTATTGTTATTGTTGCATATATTCTCATTATACTTATTTCTAAATGACAAAGTTTTAGAACCCGATCTTTGTGAATAACTTTTTTTTTTTTTTTTCATAAAATCGTAGATGCGAAAATGCTTTCTTTATACATCTTTTCTTGTCTGATATTTCCTCAGTTTCTGTGATGGTGTAACACTGCTGAGGTATTCGTCTCACTAAAAACTGATTGGGTCGGCACTCATGAAATTAGGTCTCCCTTGCGAAAAGATCTAGTCCTCTTATTTTGCATAGTAAATCTTCATCATTTAGTTAAATTTCCTTTCTTTCAATGATTTTATACGTATTTGAGGGGAACTTCTGCAATCTATGTACATTACCAGAGTCCTTTACCTTGTCACCTTTACGAAATATACAGTATTTACCAAATATCACTATTTAACATCTTTTTTTTTTTTGGCGACTTTTTCACTTACATTCAAGCATTTTTTTTTATGCTTAACAATGAACGGCGACCAATTAAAAAACACTCTCGTCGGCAACTTTCTAGATAAACAAGTAAATAAACAAATGAACAAATAAGTAAGAACAATAATTAATCTTAACTTTGAACTACATTTGAACAAATACCTTTAAATTTTCTTTAAAAAATTAAAGGCACTTTATCGTTTACAATAAGTTTGGACTTTGTCAGGAGAAAAAAATCATCACTTGCTTATTTGGATTTATCAGTTTCAAACGGATGGAAAAGTTTTGGTATCTGTTTCGATATAACGTAAACTTTGGCTAAAAAAACATGTATGTAACAAGGACGTATTTATAATGTAATATGTAATTACAGATTAGTTATTATTTCCTGAGAGGATTTCGCTTGCAAAGAGAAATATGTTAAAATCAAGATTTGTTTCGGTTTGTCTATGTACATTTTGTATTACTTTAGAAATATATATTACACTATTGAAATTTTTGCTTTTTACATATATTGCAATAGTCCCTGCAACATTTAATGAAAGTCTGAATATGTTTGACTGCCCATATAAAAGCTTAATGTAGATTTATGTGAGGCAGAGTTGAGCGTAGCGTGAAACAGGGGGTTTTGGTCCCCTACGTGAGAACGACCCCGAGTTGAGAGTGGTCGCTATGTTCTTGACATAGCCCAAGACATAGGTTATCAGGAAATGTGAGTTAAAAAGGTTATCAGGAAATGTGATTTAAAAAGTTAGCTAAATATTCTAAACACCATGCACGCAGAGTCAATTGAACAATGGTGTCAGATACTTATATCAAGATTATGAACATGGAGTTTAATAAGCGTCAGGTTTTTCCCTATTAGTTTAGGATAAAAGTCAGATTCTGAATTACAAACATGTGAACAATTTTCAAAGTACTACCAACCTGAAGTGCTTAAAATAACTTCCTTAGAAATAACAGGTCTCCAAAAATTTGATAAAAAACCTTTCTCAAATTTTAATTCTTTTAACGATATTAGATGGGAGACTGCCTGTTTCTCAAATTTTAAAAATATTGGTTTCATCCTATAGCCAACATGAAATAACTTTGCTTCTGGTCTCCCTCTGGACATATACTGTATATCAGAGAAATCAGTAGGCTATTATCACCCAATATCAAACCAAAGAAAGTTAAATTCCAGAGAAATCGATATTTAAAAAATGACTATTGATAGAAAGGCGATCTGAAATAACCAGGGTAATCTATATAGGTGCCATATCCTCGACGTGGGCTGTCAATTGCCTCCACCTGGTTTTGTCTTTAGCTCTGTATGAATTGTCCAGCTGCTACATTCTCATTTACATCTTCCAGTAAGCTGTCCAAAAACCAGGGTAATAAAACTAGAAAAATAAACACATGTACCGTAAAAAAAGAAACGGGAGAAAAACGGCTTACAACCTTTAAATTAAGTTCTTTAAAGCGCACCCATCCCTTGCCCCATTGGTACCATATTCTAGATAGCTTTTGTGCTATCTTGCCCAAAATTAGTTCTTATTCAAATATAATTCTTTTTTATCAATTGAAATCTTTTGTGTCTTGTTCCTTAAAAATAATGTGACTTTATTCTTTTTTTTTCCCCGTCGTTTCATAAATCGCACTATAAAGACGTAGCGCAACAGATCATTGGTAACTAGATGATATCAGCTTAGTTAGAAATGAAGTTTGTAATTTTAACACCGAAATAGATAACGCGGAGTCAAGCTGCCAGCTAATCATAAAGAGTTCATCTGTAACATAACTGGTATGGAATGAACATTTTGGCCCCCCAATCTTCTTTGACTCTCACTATCCTCTCCCTCTCTCACCCTTTCTCACTCTCACCCCTTATCACTCTCACCACTTCTCGTTCTCGCCACCCTCAGACTCTTTCACCCCTTCTCTCTCTCTCTCTCTCTCTCTCTCTCTCTCTCTCTCTCTCTCATAATAAATGATAAAAGATAGCGTCGAGTTTATATCCCCCACTTACATAAAACTCAATTTAAAAATAAATATCATCTTGAGAAACATTACAAGTTCCATTCTCTAGAAACATGATGTTCGTGAAGTGAATCTTTATCTCATTAAGAGTTGGAGTTGTTGAAAGACAAACAGGCAAGAATGGAAGTAATAATGTGGTTTCTGGAAGGGTTACAAGATTTCGGTAGGTTTGGATAAATGGATAAATTCCAGGAATTTAGAGGGTAAGAACTAATTACGTTTAATAAATCCGAAGAAATATCTTGCAATTCCAAATTGTTAAAGGGCTCACCTCGACAGAACTCTGTCAAAATTTACGTTTTGGTCCAATTGTTATTATTATTATTATTATTATTATTATTATTATTATTATTATTATTATTATTATTATTATTATTATTATTATTATTACCTCCGCCAAGGAGGTCATGTTTTCACCTCTGTCTATTTGTTTGTCACCAACCTAACTCAAAAAGTTACGGGCAAATTTTGACCAACGTACTACAAATATATTAAAAAGGATGTATTCTCTCTCTCTCTCTCTCTCTCTCTCTCTCTCTCTCTCTCTCTCTCTCTCTCTCTCTCAATGTCATTTAGGCTGGTATAACTCATGCATGGTGTTTTTTTATTATTATTATTTTACATCGAACCATATCTGAAAGTAATTTTCTTTTATCGGTGACTTGAACAAGACTAGTGTCGAAATAATCTAATGTAGCTGTTAACGGAAGGAATTGTTTAGCTGCGATACTCCAATAATTTTTACATGATTTTGCGGATTCATGATACACACACACACACACACACACACATATATATATATATATATATATATATATATATATATATATATACATATATATATATATATATATATATATATATATATATATACACATATACATATACATACATACTTACATACACACACACACACACACACACACACACACACATATATATATATATATATATGTGTGTGTGTGTGTGTGTGTGTGTGTGTGTGTATTCAGTATTTGCAGTAGATATTCGAAACGTCAAATGATAAAACAGAATGAAATATGGCAACTCGATTTGTAAAATTTTAATGTTTTCACTAGCAAAAACACCCCTTTGCTGTCTTTGATTCGCTAAGGTTGGAAAGGGCTCCGCCCATTTCATAGTAGTAGTAAGAAGAGCAACACCTTTTCTGTTTTGTCATGGGAACACTAGAAACATCTGACAAAAAATTTCCCCCGAGTGTCTGCGTTCTTTTGATTCTAACTGGACATAGCTAGGTGGCCTGGTGATCTGCCGGACGGGGCTTGAGTCCCCTTCAAACTCAGTAGTTTCTTGTAGTGCCTGCAACCTCACCATCTTAATTATGGGGAGTTGAGGAGCCATCAGAAGCCATTGCCTGAACCTCCCTGGTCCTAGCATGGGTGGAGAGGGGAATTGAGCTCTTATCATATGGAAGCATGGTTAGTGTCCAGGCCATTATCCTGCTAGGGCTATGACACTGTCCCTTGCCTTTGCCATTCACGAGGGGCCTTGAAACTTTTATTGTATATCGATGCTATGTGTTTTCTCATGAGAGGAACCTTTTATTATTCTTTAGATTTGTTTATATTGTAAGGGGCACAGTGTTCGACATTAAAAAAAAAAAAAAAAAGCGAATTTTTGTTTCATTAGTTTCTTTTTTCTTTTTTAAATTAGAGAAAAAAGGAGTATTTGGATATTACACATTGATTTCATAACCTACTGATTTACTGTATTCTACTGCACTGTGATTGTTCATTGGCTACTATTCATATGGCAAGGGTAGAAGAGACTCTTTAGCTATGGTAAGAAGCTCTTCTTGGAGTATACTCTAAGATCAAATCTTTGATCTTTAGTCTTGGGTATTACCATTGCCTCTCTACCATGGTCGTCCACTGTCTTATAGTAGAGTTCTCTTGCTTAAGGCACACTATTCAATCTGTTTTCATATATCTATTCCTCACTGGGATATTTTTGCCTGTTGGAGCCCTTATAGGGTTTATAGCATTTTGCTTTTCCAAGCATGGTTATAGCTTAGATAATAATGATAATAATAATAATAATAATAATAATGATGATGATGATGATAATGATGATGATGATAATAAAAATAATATTAAGTACATTTATATGGCAGTACATTGCATAAAGAAGGTGATGAATGCAAGAGTTGATGGGAGAAGTACAAGAGGAAAGCCTAGGTTTGGGTGGATGGATGGAGTTAAGAAAGCTCTGGGTGAAATGAGGATAGATGTGAGAGAGGCAAGAGAGCGTGCTAGAAATAGGAATGAATGGTGAGCGATTGTGACGCGGTTCCGGTAGGCCCTGCGGCTTCCTCCGGTGCCTTGGATGACCGCGGAGGTAGCAGCAGTTGGGGATTCAGCGTTATGAAGCTTCATCTGTGGTGGATAATGTAGGAGGGTGGGCTGTGGCACCTAGCAGTACCAGCCGAACTCGGTTGAGTCCCTTGTTAGGCTAGTAGGAACGTAGAGAGGAGAGGTCCCCTTTTTTGTTTCATTTGTTTGATGTCGGGTACCCCCCAAAATTGGGGGAAGTGCCTTGGTATATGTATGTATGTATGTACATTGCATTACCTAATTGGTACGCAATGAAAGAGGATAGTAAACACGTTAGAGCAGTGAATGGTTAAGCCCTTTATAAAGAGCATCCAATATCAGGGGCCCATGATATGACCCCCTATTGTCCCAAGATTCCCTTCCATTAACATCCGAAGACTTCTCTTTTAGAGACGAGCCAGTAGTGATTCTACCTGAGCGCCAAGTGGACACTTGGCAACTTGAAACAAAAGGATTTTTATGCTGGAACAATGAGCTTGGCTCATTATGTGTCTTCCACACACAGATCTCTCTCTCTCTCTCTCTCTCTCTCTCTCTCTCTCTCTCTCTCTCTCGGCAGGTGGCTATTCGCTTGTGAAATAGGAGAGACTCTTGACATAATGAGGCAATTAATATTATGTAAATTGTTGTGAAAATACAATGTAATGTTTTTTTTCGCAATTAATAAAAGTAGATTGAATAGAATTTCTTTTTTCGTCTAAATAAAATTTAAGGAAATACGACTTCTAATGGCTGCTTTCACACTGACTGTACTGGTCCCCACCTCTCAACTTCTCATTTAGCCAATGAGACATCCATTACATTACACTTACTTTCGAGTCTTGTTTGCATGGTAAGACCTTTCCTTTTAAATACGCAAACACGTGCACTCATTTAGGGATTTCTGTACAGTACTGGGAAATGTAAGAAGGGCGTTTTTTCGCATTTAATAGATGTAGATTGAATAGATTTTTTTTCGTCTAAATCAAATTTAAGGAAATACAACTTGTAATGGCTGTTTTCACACTTACTGCACTGGTTCCCACCTCTCACATTTAGCCAATGAGACATCCATTACATTACACTTACTTTCGAGTCTTGTTTGCATGGTAAGACCTTTCCTTTTAAATACGCAAACACGTGCACTCATTTAGGGATTTCTGTACAGTACTGGGAAATGTAAGAAGGGCGTTTTTTCGCATTTAATAGATGTAGATTGAATAGATTTTTTTTCGTCTAAATCAAATTTAAGGAAATACAACTTGTAATGGCTGTTTTCACACTTACTGCACTGGTTCCCACCTCTCACATTTAGCCAATGAGACATCCATTACATTACACTTACTTTCGAGTCTTGTTTGCATGGTAAGACCCTTCCTTTTAAATACACAAACACGTGCACTCATTTAGGGATTTCTGTACAGTACTGGGAAATGTAAGAAGGGCATTGCATTCTCCTTGGTATAACTACAATCTGGGAAACAGATGATTACCTCCAGCATACCTTTTGAGACTTCTTGCCAAAAGACGTTAAAAAACTTTAGATAATATGGGAGTTATGGAAATTGGGCTAGAGCTACCAGAAATTCATTTACCTAATCGAGAAAGATAGCCTGTTTAAAGATTTAAAGGTTGCTCATGAATGGCAGAGGAAAGGGGGTTATAATCAAAAGGTCTAGAGCTACCAAAAACCCATTTACCCACTAGAAAAACAAAACCTCTTTAAAGGTGCTCATGAATGGCAGAGTAAAGGGATATTGACGGATATCCCAGCACAGCAATGCTCTGGAGACCATACTTCCATATAATCAGTGCCCAAGTCCACTCTCCACCCAAGGTAGGACCAATGAGGGCCAGGCAATGGATGCTGATGATTTAGCAGATAGACCTAGAGTTTCCTCCAAACCCCCCATCCTATGCTCACAAGGATGGTGAGGTTGCAGACACTACAAGAAACTATCTAACTCCAGTCCAGCAGATCACCAGGCATGGATATTTCTAATAGGAAACAAAATCATTATTGCATAAAATAACTGACAACTTAGGAGCTAAGAAATCAGTTATGTCTATAACATACTTCACCAATGCGAGCTGTGGTTTAGAAAAGGGCATAGGAATCTTAATCAAAATGATACGGGGAGAATTTAGGGCGTCTATGATTCTGTCACTTTCCTTTCCAAGAAAAAAAGGCTTGTGGTGAAGTAGGCATATATATATATATATATATATATATATATATGTATATATATATATATATATATATATATATGTATATATATATATATACATATATATATATATATATATATTATATATACATATATATATACAGTATATATATATATATATATATATATGAGAGAGAGAGAGAGAGAGAGAGAGAGAGAGAGAGAGAGAGAGATAAACCTTGAGAAGCTTTTTGTACCAATATATATTATTAATACTTAAACGTAACCGATTTATTTTCGTGATTTCATCATGTTATTTTTTTCGTTCACTCTATTACGGATTTTATATTTAGATTAATTTGTTCATACCCAGTTTCTGTTCCTTTTTTTTTTAGTTTCCTTTTTCATTTATAAATCTTTACCTGATTTTGGAGTGTCCTTTTATTAGCAGAGTTGCTGTCAAATCACATTTAGACTGAAGACCCTTTCTTGACAAACAGTATTTATTTCCACTATATCATTTTCGGCCTTTAGCTTCAAGAGTGTTGTCTATGAAACCTATAGAATATTTAAGGTTAAGAGGAATGGTTTCTAGTGTAGTTCATTGGGGCTTTAGGTTAGTTCAGGTAGAATACCTGTTGAAACCAAAAAGTTACATTCTTGTCGTAGCTATTTTGATTCTATAGGTAAAAATACCTAGGTGAAGACTTCCCCTACCCTCCTTCCCGTCTCCCTTGTGAACACCCCTCAAAAATTTAAAATGCAACTTAAAAAGAGGACTTTGAATGGAAGGAAATTTATTTTTGTACATGTTAAAAACGAAATGTTTTGAAGTTGAAAGTGTATTGAAGCCAAAGAATTGGGATAAGGAATTGGACAAAGTTTTCTGTTTTAATGTTGTTAATGTTTTAAAATTATTTTATTTTAATTGTTCATTACTTCGTGTATCGTTTAATTATTTCCTTATTTCCTATCCTCACTGGTCTAATTTTCTCCGTTGGAGCCCTTGGCCTCATAGCATGTTGCTTTTCCAACTAAGGTTGTAGCTGAGCTAGTAAAAATAATAATAACAACAATAATAATAATAATAATAATAATAATAATAATAATAATAATAATAATAATAATGATGATGATGATGATGATGATAATGTTAATAAACAACTTAGGATTTTATACTACTACTACTACTACTACTACTACTAATAATAATAATGATGAAGATGATGATGACAAACACCTTTTTCTGTTTTAAGAGATATATTACTTTCTTTTTGGTGAGAGAAGGATGCTGTGTTGCACGAATAATTTGTCTTTACACGTAAAGAAATAAACGATTTTGTTTGTTCGATTATAATGAGTCAAAATGTCTTACTTTAATGTTGTTTTTTCTCCACTTGTTTATGCAAATTCCCTTTTCTTTGCTTTTTCACGTTTACTTTGTCGGTTATCTCTGTTCTAACTTATGATCCTTTCGACTTTTATACTTTCGACTTTTATCTTATTTTCAATCAGGTTTCTCCTTTCTTCTTTAATTCTCCACTTTGTTTTTTATAACAATAATCTTTCTCGTTTTGTTTTCTTTCTTATTTATTTAATTGGTTATCTCCTCTTGCTACTTCTGCTCTTTGTTATATTTTTATTTTTATCCTTATTTCTTTCTTATTACCATTCATCTTTATTCTTTTTACTTCATTTTTATATCCAGTCATTTGGTAAAGATTTTTTTATCTTTGTCTCTTCTCTAATCTGCTTGCTTTATACATTGTCTATTATATCTCCTTCTTTCTCCTCCTCCTCCTCTTCACACATTTCAGCAATATCTCCTATCTAGGCTGACAACAAAGAATCATTTTATCTTAATAATCTTTATATCTACTCTTTGGTTTGTTTTCAGAACTTTCTTATCTTCCATCAATAGAGAATGGTCTGAGATATTTCTTTTATTCCTGAAATATTTCTTCAATTGATCGATCGCTAACCTTGTTTAGTTGCTCATGATCTGTGTGTGATTAGAAGATATCTATAGAGAAATAGTTAGAGACATACATGCATATAAGACAAGGATTTAGAAGTATACACATGCATACACATATATTATATATGTATATATGTATATATATATATTATGTATATATATATATATATATGTATGTATGTATATATTCAATTAAGCCATATATTATACTCCTCCTAATATCTATATTCTATCTAACTCGGGATCAGGGAGAATCCAGATATTAGGAGTGTAATATATGGCTTATTTGAATATGAAGAACACGTCTAAATGTACAAAAGTTATCATATATATATATATATATATATATATATATATGTATACACACACAAACCCTTTCTCAGTGGGTATACCTAACTTGGTGAAGGATTTGTGTATCGCTATGATCAGCAAAGCTGTACTAGTCTGGGCCACTCGTACTAGGTTGGTTTGTTGTGATCGATCAGACTAAAATCTCCCGTAACCAGCTCGCACTGAGCAGCATGGTTATAAAAACTGGCCAAACCTCAGACAGGTAGTATACTTGACCTGTCAAAAATGACGGCTAAATATTTAAATAGATATGCAAACACACGCACCGCCCCTCTCACTTGGGTATGACTAATTCCTCTCCCTTCTACCCTAAGGATGGGGAGAGTTTGAGTAGTTATACGTCTGGCAAGATCGGTGAGTATGACTGGAAATATATATAT
>NC_090760.1:20220971-20223471 GCF_036898095.1 Palaemon carinicauda
CTGTAAGTCGTTTTGGATACTGAAGTATAAGCTTGTGATGAATAGGTGATGAACTCTCTGAAGTTGTTATTATTATTATTTTTATTATTATTAATAATAATAATAATGATAATAATAATAATAATAATAATGATAATAATAATAATAATAATAATGTTTTTATTATTATTATTATTATTATTATTAATATTTTTATTATCGTCATTATTATTATTATTATTATTATTATTATTATTATTATTATTATTATTATTATTATCATCATCACAATAAGGTACCCTTCATGATGGTCTCATGGGGTAGATGGAGATGGTTTGGGTATGCTCTTCGCACTCCCCAAGATAGTTTAGTTCATCAAACTTTGAACTGGGCTCCACAAGGCACCAGAAGATTTGGAAGACTCAGGCCTACATGGCTGAGGACTATGAAGCGTGAAGTTGGAGATGGTGAATGGAGAAGTATTGATTCAAAAGCTCAAGATAGAGACGACTGGTGAAATCTAACCGAGACCCTTTGTGCCAATAGGCGTAGGAGATGATGAGGATGATGATGATGATGATGATGGTGATGATGATGAGGTAAATTAGATATCTGGATTTCTCCTTATTTATTTAGAACATTATCTTATTGGTACACATCACAGTTACATCCTGAATATCTTTTTACAATTTATTTCAAATAAAAAATTTGAATTTGTATTTCATTAAACGATTATTTTTTTATATTCTACTGGAAGTTCCCTGGAAATTTTATTATTAAGGGTCGACCATTCCCCCTTTTTAAAAGGAACACCCTTCTCTTATCCAAAAAAATAGTCGTCTGCCTTCCCTTTTCACCCTCCACTTCATCAAAGAAGCCACTGTGCCTTGACCAATAAAGGGGCTTTACCTCATGTTCTAACTTCCGCTTGATAGGCCAGAGTGGTTTACTTCCTCTCTTGCTTTTCATATAAGGTCATCCTTATTTCTGCCTTGAATAGTCAAAATACTGGTTTTTTTTTCTCCTTACACATTGCTTTGCCAATTGGGGTTTACTTTCCACTTCTTGTCTTTCAAGTAAGTAATTTTTTCAATTCTCGAATTCCTTTATCTCTCGTCTCACTTATCCCCTTGCGGAGACCAGAGGGACCTGTGCTCTTCAACCTCTTTGCAAAAAAGCCCTTTAAGGGTTGTGTTGGAAACGTCCATACCTAACGTTCTGCCTCCCTGTGGTTCGAGTCCCGCTCAAGCTCGAAAGATTCTTGTAGGATTTGGAATGAACCTATAGGTCTACCTGCTCAATTATCATCAGCCATTGCCTGGCCCTCCCTGGTCCTAGCTGAATGGAGAGAAGGGTTTGGGCCTTATCATATGTATATATGGTCAGTCTCTAGGGAATTGTCCTGCTAGCGAGGGCAATGTCACTGATTCTTGTCTCTGTCTGTCCTTCATGAGCGGATTTTAAATCTTTAAACCCTGCCCCGTCGGAGCAGTTCTTCACCCCAGCCCCTCGATACGAGGGTCCTGTCCCTCCTCCAGTCCTGAAAAACCTTAATCTGCACTTGCCTCGCCGCCCTTCATCAATAATCCCTTTCCATTTTTCTTCGGTTGAAGAAATCGCTTCTGTATTTGAACCCCCGTGTCTTATTGAACCATATATCATTATTTAATAAAGCCTTGACTTTGATATATGATCGGACAAATAAAGGAGTAGAGGGTGGGGGGGGGGGGGGGAAATCGTCAATGGCGAAGAACAAGCAAAATCTGATTCTCGAAACAAATAAATGAGAGTAGTGTTTGTCGTTTAGAGATTTGATATGTGGGCGTGAAAGGTTATTAATGAAGGAGATCTCATGCTTGGAAATAGGATAATATTTCTTAAAGGAATCAGGGAATACATAAGATGCTACAGAATTCCAAGTTCTGGAAGGAAATTCTAGGAATTAATTGTCGCAAGGTAGCTGTTAGATACTAACAGAAAGGCGAGGTGACTGTAAGTAACTTTATTCAACTAGATAACGATCTTATATACAAACAGTTGAGGGCAAAAATGGCACAAAAATTCCAACAATGTGAAACATGCAGTGGAAAGCTTAAACAGACTTTAATTATCAGTGCGGGAGAGCGAGAGATTAAAAAAGAAAAGAAAAAAAAAAAAACAATTACAGTGTATGAGCGTGTATGAATTTCGTCCGGTACAGGATTTATAAATAAAAGAAAGATTTGATTTGATTTTAGAAAAATATACTATTTTTTCATTTAAACAAAATGGATGGATTATTTATATTAATGGGTACTCTTGTTTGTTTATGTAAGTATATTATTTAGTAAAATTATTCGTCTTAATGTATATATCACATGATAAATTGGGAAGAAGCAAGTGTTAACCAAATGATAACGTTTATAAATTCTCTCTCTCTCTCTCTCTCTCTCTCTCTCTCTCTCTCTCTCTCTCTCTCTCTCTCTCGGACAACAACAACAACAATAACATGAAACTGCGCTTACACTTCTGAAAACCACCC
>NC_090760.1:20228471-20230971 GCF_036898095.1 Palaemon carinicauda
TTTCTTCAAAATGCATATTTTACTTCATCGTGAAATTAAAAAAGGTAATAATTAAAGTGAAGGGGAAAAAATAGAGCACAAATAGATATATTGAAAATAAATGTTTGTATTGACCAATGCGGAAAAAAATTAATAGTAAAAATGTATTTTTCAAAATGTCAGTCCCTTGAGTAGTGATACACATTTTACTAGAGCGTGAAATAAATAAAATAATTAAATTTAAAGGGAATATGTAGCGTATAAATAAAGATAATAAAAATGAAAAAACATGCTAGCATTGACCAATTCGGAAAAAAATTATAGTAAAATTTATTCTTCAAAATTTCAGTCCCATTAGAAATATTACGCATTTTATTTGACAGTGAGATTAAGGAATTTAATAATGAAAATTAAGGAGAATTTATAGTGTACAAATAAAGATATATATATATATATATTATATATATATATATATATATATATATATATATATATATATATATATATATATATATTATATAAACATGTTTGCATTGACCAATGCGGGATTGAAAATTTTTGCTTTGAAATTTCAGTCCCTTGAGAAATATTACGCAATTTATTTTTTCAATCGTCAGACAGTGCAAATAAATATTCATCTCCTATACTCCTAGAGCATACTTAAAAAATCAAACAGAAATTGACACTAATAATAAATTTAATAAAAATAAAAATAAACAAGAAAAAAATGTATGGTAAACCTAACCACACGAAAATAAAGTAAAAAAGTCTAAAAAAAATGTTACTCAAGATTGAAGGCCCTTGCCAAATATTCTCGAGGCTATATAGGCCTGGTTCACATTCCAGAGGAATAGGCCTACGCATGAATGCCCACGTATTTTCGGGTGATAATACTTCCTCAAATGGATTCTGTTGTTGGTCTGTAGTGTCGGTTAATAAAATATATATATTGCTGTTATCAATATTGTTGTCTTTGGTGCCTATTTTTACACGTATTTATTATTTTATTTTTTATTACTATTTTTATTATTGTTTGTTTTTTATCATAGATGCTGATACCATTTAAGGATGTCTCGGTTTTGCATTATCTATGGAAGAAAATAATGATAATAATAATAATGATAATAAGAATATTATTTTTTAGGTATAAGATAATAGTAAAAATGATAATGATAATGATAATAATAATAATAATGATAATAATAATAATAATAAGATATATTCTCTCTCTCTCTCTCTCTCTCTCTCTCTCTCTCTCTCTCTCTCTCTCTCTCTCTCTCTCTCTCTCTCTCTCTCTCTCTCTTCGTTATCATATGTAATGTAACTATAATAATTCAGGAGAATTCTAATAGAAACTTCACCCTAGGCTTTTGGAATGTAAATTCGATATAACCCAATAGAAAAAAACTCGTAAATTTGCAAATTTTCGTCGTGTTTAAATATGTGGCGGAGTTTACCTTTAAGGACAGAAAGTAAGGAATTTCTCGAAAGAAAATGAACTATTACATGACAGAAAGTATGGAATTTCTCGAAAGAAAATGAACTATTACATGACAGAAAGTAAGGAATTTCTCGAAAGAAAATGAACTATTACATGACAGAAAGTAAGGAATTTCTCGAAAGAAAATGAACTATTACATGACAGAAAGTAAGGAATTTCTCGAAAGAAAATGAACTATTACATGACAGAAAGTAAGGAATTTCTTGACAGAAAGTAGGGAACTTCTTGGTAGAAAGTTTATTATTTAATGAATGAAAGTAATGAATGTCTTGATAGAAGTGAGGAATTTCTTAACTGAAAGTAAGGAACTTCTTGGTAAAAAGTTTGTCTTTCAATAAATGAAAGTAATTAATTTCTTGGCAGAAAGTGAGGAATTTCTTGACAGAAAGTAAGGAATTTCTTGTCAGACATTAAAGAATTTCTGGACAGAAAGTGAGAAATTCCTTGACAGAAAATGATTAATTTCTTGAAAGAAAATGAGGAATTTCTTGAAAGAAATTAAGGAATTTCTTGACAGAGATTAGGGAATTTCTTGACAGAAAGTGAGGAATTTCTTGACAGAAAGTGAGGAATTTCTTGACAGAAAATGAGGAATTTCTTAACAGAAAGTGAGGAATTTCTTGACAGAAAATGAGGAATTTCTTAGTATAAAGTGAGGAATTTCTTGACAGAAAATGACGAATATCTTGACAGAAAAGGAGGAATTTCTTGAAAGAAAATGAAGAATTTCTTGAAAGAAATTAAGGAATTTGTTGACAGAGATTAGGGAATTTCTTGATAGAAAGTGAGGAATTTCTTGACAGAAAATGAGGAATTTCTTAACAGAAAGTGAGTAATTTCTTGACAGAAAATGAGGCATTTCCTAACGGAAAGTAAGGAAATATTTGACAGACTAAGATATTCTTTACCTAAAAATAGGTCGTTTAAGTTCTACCTTACTCAAAACTTTTTTGGGCCATAGTTTATCTGGATTATGCATTTCCTGATCTGAAATAAATAGATGAATACACAGAAATCTGT
>NC_090760.1:20235971-20243471 GCF_036898095.1 Palaemon carinicauda
CTTTTTTATCATTGTTATCAATAATATTGTTATCATTATATTGATCATAGAATCATTACTTTACATGCAGTCTAAGCTTTTGATTTCCCTAATTATCACTTTTCATTTTGATGAATATTATGCTTAATTTAAAGGTTGCAAACAGAAGTTTTAGGTAAAAAAATATCAAATTGCTAGACTTTTTACTCGAGGAAAGCCTTTATTTGTGCACTATTTTGTTTTTAGAAGGAATTCAATAAGTTATATGCACTGAAATGAAGGACATTTTTAATGACTTTATAATAATGAGGAAGTGGAAAATTAGGCAAATAAAATTATTTTAGAATGCACCGAAAGAAACTATGACAACGGACGAATATATGATAAGATTTTGTATTTACATTTTTCTCTTTATGTAACAACACAATTTCTCATTTTTTGTTGATATTAATGACAAATTGAAGTATTATTATTATTATTACAAGTTAAGCTAAAACCCCGGCTGGAAAAGCAGGATGCCATAAGCCCAGGGGCTCCAACAGGGAAAAATAGCCCAGTGAGGAAAGGAAATAAGGAAATAAATAGACTTTATAAGAAGTTATGAACAACTGAAACAGAATATTATAATGACAGTAACAACATTAAATCAGATCTTTCATATATAAACTATAAAGAGACTTATGTCAGCCTGATTAACATAAAAACATTTGTTGCAAGTTTGAACTTTGAAATTCTACTGATTCAACTACCTGATTATGAAGATCCTTTCACAACTTGGACACAGCTGAAATAAAACTTCTAGAATACTGTGTAGTATTGATCCTACATACCCAGTGCTATATGTATCAGTATCTTACAACACACTGTATTTGTCCATATATTTTCCCCATGATTTACAACGAAAGCCTATTTATACACCACGTTAAGAACTGACTTCTTCCAGCCCGGATAAGAGTTTTCCTTCGCTAGTTCCTTGATTTATAAGTGTATTACGTTTTAAAGATCTAGATTCTCAATTTTCCTTGGGTCACTTTAGGTGTATGGTATATAGGTGTATGTGTATGATATTGATTACTAGGTATTGTTGGTAATTAGAAGATTGATTGGCACTAATATGTTTGCAAAATTCCTCAATCACTCATTTTGTAAAGTTAAGTTCTTAATTTAAACAGAAAAAGAAAAAATAAATTGCCCCTCGTGTGATGAAACATAAACTAACAATGCTAGTATGTAAAAGAAATAGATGGAAATGCGCTTGTAGGTCAAGTTAGTTGTTGTGGCCTGATTGGTAACGTCTCTGCCTGGTGTTCGCCAGACGTGGTTCGAGTCTCGCTCATACACGTCAGTTCCTTTAGCGTCTGCAACCTTACCATCCTTGGTAGCAAGGAATGGGGAGTTTGGGGGAGCCTATAGGTCTAGCTGCGGAGTAATCAGTAGACATTGCTTGTCCATCCTTGGTTCTAGCTTGGGTAGACAGGAGGCGTGGGCGCTGATCATAAGTATATATGGTCAGTCTCTATGATATTGTCACTATCCCTTGCCTCTGCCATTCATGAGCAGCCTTTAAATCTTTAAACCTTTAAGTATCGCATCCCAGGAAAGATCTGAGATTAGATTCACATTTCAAGTGCTTTGTTTAGGACGGTAATTAATTACTTTCTCATCTTGGTTTTGGGAGAGAATGTTATTTGTAAGTGATGTGGTACGTCCGGATATATTGAATATCTTTGCCTTCACTTTATGTATTCGTTTTTTTATGTTTTTATTTGTCATTATTTTGATTATAGTTTTATTCGAGTCCATTAGCATAAATGAAAGTTGCTTGGAATGAGGTTTCTCAAAGAAATTTTATCATATAGATGTTTTTTGTGTTTATCCTTATATATATATATATATATATATATATATATATATATATATATATATATATATATATATATATATATATATATATATATATATATATATATGTGTGTGTGTGTGTGTGTGTGTGTGTGTGTGTGTATGTATACATGCTGGCAACTATTGTAATCTGCGTGTATGGTATTCGGAAATCTCTTGAAATAAAAAATCGCTAAATTTGACACCAGATTGCGTAACCGTAAAAATTGCCGAATAACCCAAGTCAAAATTGAAAATTTAGAGTTAAAAATAGCTAAGTAACACTGTATTAGTCAGGAAATAATATCAACGACGATCTGTTGATTATAAATGAGATAGTCTTGATACAGTCATCTTAACATTAGCTGATGACAAACCAATTAAAAAGAAAACAATTTGCCATTGCTGTTATTAAAATGTACCTTGAATTTATTATAAGAAAATTGTAAAAATGCTTAAATGAAGTTCAGATAACAATGAAAACCATTAACTTGTTTATAATTTAGCGTCTAATAAATGCACATACATCACTTGATTAGGTTTCCTCTCGCCTCGAATCTCCAAACAGGAGATCAATCATCCTCCCCATCCTTCAACTTTGAATCATTTAGATGCAAATAGGTGCCCCTCCATCCCTCAGTCTGAAACTGTGGTAATCATTTAGCGATATTCAAGCTGCCCTCAGGATCCCATATTAAACGCTATCAATTTTTTTTCTTCTGATAACAAGGTTACGCTTTAGATCACGCGATTAATTCATCAAATTTAATTTTTTTTTTTTTACGAAGGTATTCTGACCAATGGCATTATGGCTTCGTATTCATCATTCGTCTGGGTTTTGGAAATATTGGAAATATTGGTTGGTTTGAGTTGAATGGTTTATGCGCCGTTGGAAATGAGGGTTTATATGGAGACCGTAGAAACTTTGAAGTGTCATTTGATCTGTTGAATATCAGAAGATTTTACGTTTTAGTTTCATTTCCAGGTTAGATTTTCTATATATATATATATATATATATATATATTATATATATATATATATATATATATATATATATATATATATATATATATAGATATATGTACATATATATATATATATATATATATATATAATATATATAATATATATAAATATATATATATATATATATATATAATATATATATATATATATATATATATATATATATATATATATATATATATATACACATTATTGATAAATAATTTACTACTTCATCTGAAATCATAGATTTTTTAAACGATTAAAGAGTACGTTGGGATTTAATTGTTGATACAATTAAATAACATGTTTGTATCTAATCGTAGATACAATTAAATAACATGTTTGTATCTAATCTTAGAATATTTAAAGGATTAGATTACCATTAATTGTAATTCAAAAAAGACTGGTAAGAATCATAAGCTCCAGTGATTACTTAGCTCATACATCGCCACTTTTCCGGTCTCTCTCGATATTGAAGCTGGAAGACAATTATAAGCTCTCCTTAATGAATATGATGTTCCAAACACTTATTTTGAACAAATTTCCAGATTTAAGACGAAAAATAATTCAGGAACAATCAGTTCATCCATATGGAACAAGAAATTCAAACTTAACTCTCCCTTTCATACGTATTAATAGATGCGAGCAATCGTATCTATACCAAGGTATTAAACTTTGGAATACTCTGCCCGCTTATCTAAAGGCACTGCTTAGCGTTCGGTCTTTTAAGAAATCATATACAAATCTCCTGTTATCTGTGTATTAAGCTTTATTAATAAATATTTATACTTGCCTACCTAACCACAACGCAAGTATGTTTCATTGTTTAGAATATTTTTTTATTTGTAAAACTAGTTCTTTTACTGAGTTTTTTGCTTAATATCTACAATTTTTTCAATGTATATACCATTAGCTTTCATATACCATCTTTCCTTATCATATAAATATGCATTTCCATTTGTTTTTTAGGCTAAGATTCTCATTTATATGTATCTATTTGTATACATATGATTATGTATATGTATGCGTACATTTTGTATATCTATATCCATATTTACTTTATTTTTTATTTTTACTTAATTGATGATATTATTTTGTTGTATTATTGCCCGAAGAGCTCTGCTCCACATGGGCTTGGACTGAGTCTTTTTTTCTTTTTGTAAATCTTTGAATGTAAATATTTTTTGTCCAATAAACATTATTATTATTATTATTATTATTATGTTTGGATGTAATCGTAGATTTTTTAAACGACTAAATATCGTGTATGGATGTAATTTTGTAAGTAATGAAGGAGTAAAGACTTGAAAAAGTATACTGTAATTTGAGTAAGGAAATGAACTTTCCAGTTATCCAATTTAAAAGACTGTCTCTGATTAGACCGGTGGGTCGGGTCAAGGAGCCTTTTCTCTCTCTCTCTCTCTCTCTCTCTCTCTCTCTCTCTCTCTCTCTCTCTCTCTCTCTCTCTCTCTCTCTCTCTCTCTTTGGGATATTTTTTAGGTATCTAACCTGCAACAAGTAACTGATGATTATAGTTCCTCTAAGCATAGTTCGATTTTGGCCCTTAAGACATGATTAATAGTGGAGTGTTGGATAATGAATTCCTGCTTTGTATGTTATTGAAGCATCTTTGCTGATTCATTACGATGTTAGGAACACAGATCTCTTTGGATGGTTCAAGATTAACTAACAAAAGGTAGATTTGTTTATGATGATTGTCATCAGATTTTTTTTTCACATCGTAGCGTACATGAAAAGCAGAAAATTGAGCTTATATCCACCCCCTCTTTTGAAGGGCTTTGTATATAAGAACTAATGAATGGAACCTTTATTTTGTGAAAAAGGGAACATGACCTCTTTCTTTTGCGGATAATTTGATGCAAGTGACGCAATTATTATTATTATTATTATTATTATTATTAGTAGTAGTAGTAGTAGTAGTAGTAGTAGTAGTAGTAGTAGTAGTAGTAGTAGTAGTAGTAGTATTGTTGTTGTTGGTATTGTTATTGTTGTTAGGGTTATTATTATTATTATTATTATTATTGTTGTTGTTGTTGTTATTGCTGTTTTTTTTATTGTTATTGTTCCTGTTATTGTTATTATTATTATTATTAATATTATAATTGTTGTTGTTGTTGTTGTTGTTGTTGTTGTTGTTGTTGTTGTTGTTGTTGTTATTATTATTATTATTATTATTATATGCTAAGTTGCAACCCAAGATGATAAAACAGGCTGCTATAAGCCTAAGGTCTCCAACAGTTGCTAATATCCCAATGAGCTAAGGAAATAAAGAAATAAATAACTACAATCAACAAACAATTAATATAAAATATTTCAAGTACATTAACAACCTTAAAAAGCTAAGGAAATAAAGAAATAAATAACTACAATCAACAAACAATTAATATAAAGTATTTTAAAAACAGGAACAACCTTAAAATAGATCCTTCATATCTAAGCTATAAAGAGAGACGTTAAGTCAGTCCGATTACGGTATTGATACGGTATTAAATAACCATGCCATTCCAATTCCATTACACAAAAGATTCGCAAAATGAATCGTGAATTATACGCATCTTACGCATTCCAATTCCATTACACGAAAGATTCGCAAAATGAATCGTGAATTATACGCATCTTACGCATTCCAATTCCATTACACGAAAGATTCGCAAAATGAATCGTGAATTATACGCATCTCATTCACCCACAACTCATGTAAATACGTCCCCATGAAAAATAGGGAAAGGTATAATATTAAACTTAGTATAGAAAATAGAGTAAACATTACCGTGATCATAAACAAGTGGGATTTTTTACCTTTCGTATAAAAGCTATTTTAGTGATGGCTTTTGAGGTAATACGAATTAAGTAAGTTTGTTATTAGAAAATCTTACAATATAGAAGAGAAAATTGATTCAATCGTAGCATCATAAACAATACCTTAGAATTTCAATCGTAAATGAAAAAGGAGAGAGAGAGAGAGAGAGAGAGAGAGAGAGAGAGAGAGAGAGAGAGAGAGAGAGAGAGAGAGAGAGAGAGAGAGATTTTGCACAAGTGATCTTCTATTTATGCAAATTCAGCAATAAAAGATAATTAATTCCAGCAGCTTGAGTAACAGCGAGAGAGAGAGAGAGAGAGAGAGAGAGAGAGAGAGAGAGAGAGAGAGAGAGAGAGAGAGAGAGAGAGAGAGATATTGGAAAAGTGATCTTATATTTTTGCAAATTCAGCAATTATAACATAATCGATTTCAGCAGCTTGAATAACAGACCACACACACATAAATACACACACACACACACACACACACACACACACACAGAGAGAGAGAGAGAGAGAGAGAGAGAGAGAGAGAGAGAGAGAGAGAGAGATTTTGCACAAGTGATCTATTTATGCAAGTTCAGCAATTAAAAGATAATTGATTCCAGCAGCTTGCGTAACAGCAGGAGAGAGAGAGAGAGAGAGAGAGAGAGAGAGAGAGAGAGAGAGAGAGAGAGAGAGAGAGAGAGATTGTGCACAATTATTGATCTTCTATTTATGCAAATTTAGCAATTAAAAGATAATCGATTCCAGCAGCTTGAATGACAGAGAGAGAGAGAGAGAGAGAGAGAGAGAGAGAGAGAGAGAGAGAGAGAGAGATCTTCTATTTTTGCGAATTTAGTAATTAAAAAGTAATCGATTCCAGCAGCTTGAGTAACAGACAACACACACACACACACAGATTTTGCATAATTGATATTTTATTTATGTAAATTTAGCAATTAAAAGATAATCGATTCCAGCAGCTTGAATAACAGCGAGAGAGAGAGAGAGAGAGAGAGAGAGAGAGAGAGAGAGAGAGAGAGAGAGAGAGAGAGAGAGAGAGAGAGAGAATTCATGCAGTTGTCTAATTAATGCAACAGGTATGCTCGCCTCACTCCCTCTTCGATTTCTCTCCTTCTCTTTTGCTCACTGAGAAACCTCATTTCCTCATTTCCTTCATTAGAACTCAGATCATTCCTATCACCACCTGAAAGCAAATGAAGTTAGCTGGAGCCGAAGTTGATTTGGTTAGCGTTGAACTGCGAAGTCATTGGACACTATATTGTGTTGACTCATGGATAATATCCCAGATCAGCGACACCTTTTTCCTTCATGGGGTAAAAAAAAAAAAAAAAAAAAAAAACTATTTGTCTAAGTAAAATGTGACATTTCAAAAAAAAAAAAATAAAAATAAAATAAAAAACTATTTGTTTAAGTAAAATGTAACGTTTAAAAAAAAAAACACCTATTTGTGTAAGTAAAATGTGATATTGCAAATCCTGTGTCTGTGCTTTGTATGAAGCACGATAAACTTAGAACCAGTGGAACATTTAACACGAAATAATATTGATGTATAGATAGTACTGGAATAATACTATGTTTGGGTACAAAAAGGCTACAGTGAGAAGGATATTAATCATGTCAAGTTTATTTTTGGTAAATAATTTGCTTTGGGTGTGATATGCTGCATGAATATAACGATGGAAAATTAAAATTGCAGTGGATACAGAATTAGTACGATTCTAAGAATAGTTTGAAACTGCATACGATATATATATATATATATATATATATATATATATATATATATATAGTATATATATAGTGTA
>NC_090760.1:20248471-20258471 GCF_036898095.1 Palaemon carinicauda
TTTTTGATATGGTGTTAAATGGAGCAGCATGATAGATACATCAAGGAGGGGCAAAGCTGATCCCATAAACAATATTCGTCCTAAGTTGTACCTATCCATTTTATTCTTATCATTGTTACCTCATACTATGAACGAGCCATCAAAGTATAGATACTTTTACCTACAAAAGAAAGGGATACAATCGAAGATTTAAGAAGAAAAGATGAAATGAAGAAAAATAAAAGAAAAAACACAAAGAGAGATAGAAACATGACAAATCATGGAAATACAAAGCAACCAAATATCTCTCGATTCTTTAAGAAAAAATGTCTGCAAACACTAACGTAAATACTTAAAAATCTAAATTGACCAGGGTAATAAATAGTGATAATTGAACTGCTAGGATAGTCCCGATAGTGAATGATAAGGATTTATTTATACCTAAAATAAAAGAAATAAAAAAGAAATTCAAATCATTTTGGAAGATATTAAGGATCGGCCATTATTTTGTATTGGTAGAGCAACAAAAGGGTTTTTAGAGGAAGAAGGAGGCTAAGTGACTCGCCTTGAGCTAGATGCTTGAAGCCACTGCCCACATACCACATATCATCATCACCATCTCCTCCCACGCCTATCGACGGGAAGGGCCTCAATTAGATTTCGCTAGTCGTCTCTATCTTCAGCTTTTAATTCAATACTTCTCCAATCACAATATCCTACTTCATGCTTTATAGTTCTGAGTCTTCGAACTCTTCTAGTGCCTTGTGGAGGCCAGTTTAAAGTTTGGTGAACTAATGTCTCTTAGGGAGAACAAAGAGCATCCCCAAACCATCTCCATCTACCCCTCACCATGATCTCATCCACATGGGGCGCTCGAGTAATCTCTCTTAGTTTCATTTCTAATCCTGTCCTGTCATTTAACACCCAATATTCTTCTGAAGGCTTTGTTCTCAAATCTACAAAATGAGTTTCATTAATATACCAAGATTCACGACCATACAGTAACACTAAACTGATATATAGCCTGATTATTATATGTAATTTTAGGCGACCTGATTTCCAAATTTGACTTAACCTAGCTATCCTCTGATTTGCTTTTTTCAATCTTTCATTAAACTCAAATTCTAAAGCTCCTATATTAGATATCATAGTTCCTAAATATTTAAATAATTTTACCTCATTAATCCTTTATCTTTCCAAAGATATTTCATCTTCCATTGCATATTCCGTTCTCATCATCTGTCTTCTATTTATCTCGAGCCCAACCTCATGTGATTTTTCATGCATTCTGGTAAGCAAGCTTTCCAAGCCCTGTGGTGTTCTGCTAATTAGGACAGCGTCATCAGCATACTCTAGGTCTCCTAATTTTCTGTTACCAATCCACTCCAATCCTTCTCCACCATCTCCAACCGATCTATGCATTACAAAATCTATGAGGAGGATAAACAACATAGGTAACAACACATTCCTTTAGAGTACTCCACTTTTCACTAGAAATTCGTTTGATAAGACGCCACTAACATTAACTTTGCGTTTGCTATGCTTATGAACAGACAATTAAATTTACATATTTGAGAGGAACTCCATAATGTCGCAGGACTCTCCACAAAATTTGCCAGAGCACACAATCAAAAGCTTTTTCATAGCCCACATATACCATCAAAAGTGGAATTCTATATTCTACATATTGCTGTACCACATGTCTTTAATGAAAATTTGGTCAGTACAACTTCTACCTTTTCTAAATCCTGCTTGTTCATCTCTCAACTTTTCATCAATCTTTCTCTCTATTCTCTTTAGAATGAGCATTCTATATATTTTTATGACAGCTGACGTAAGTGTGATGCCTCTGTAATGATTGCAATCAGTCAGATCTTTTTTTGTCATTTTCACCAGCACCCCTAGCTCCCATACATAAGGCTTTGTCTCTTCACGCCACATTCTACAAAATAATCTTGTAGGTAATCTGGGAGTCACTTCATTTTCAGGCAATATCATCTCAGCAGTTATTCCTTCGTATCCAGGGGGTTTCCATTTATTGAGTTTTTTTAAGAATAGCTTCGACTTCCAACACACCTAATTCATTCATGGGCACATCAAGGTCTTCATCAGTTTCAGGTATATCAACCAATTTATTCCCTTCGTATTTCCTATTCATGACCTCACTAAAGTGTTCAATCCAACGTTACTTTTCTTCATGTTCTCTTGTTATAACAGATCCATCTTTCTTTTTGATGGGTATATGCTTCTTTTTTTCCGGTAGAGATTTCATTAATAATTCCAAGAGCAATTCCTACAACAAAGCCACTACCTGAATTCATAACTTTGTCAGCCTCATCTGCTTTCCTGTCTAAATATTCTCTCCAATCATTCCTGATATTTCTTTTGACCTCACTATCAATACTGAAATACTTGGCATGCTCTACCTTGTAATTTTCATTACTTCCTCGAAAACTTTAAGAAAACAATTTCTGTCTTTGTCTTCTTTTTATAGTATCCCAAGTATCATTTGATATCCACGGTTTTCTCCTTGTAACTGCATGTCCCAAAACTTCGTCTCTTAAAGTCTGTAAATCGATTCCTACATTCAGTTACAAAGATTTCTGTGCTCATTCTCTAGAAGCTTAGTTGTATCAAACTTAGGTATTCTATTTACATTTCTGTTGGGTTCTTTCAGTTTTAATATTTGTGTGGCAATGGGGAGCTGGTGATCACTACCAATAACTGCATCTCTATAGCTTGTTACATTTCCCAGAGTCCTCCTTCTCTCTTTATCAATGGCTATGTGATCTATTTGATATTTGTAATTGCCACATGGTGAAGTCCTTGTATATTTGTGGATCTCCTTGTGCTTGAAAAGAGTACCTCCAGTAACAAGATTGTTTGTTGAACAATAACTTATAAAATGTGCCCCATTTTCATTTGCAACTTTGCCAAGAACCTCAACACTCATCACATTTTCTATCCCTTGATTATTCCTTCCAACTTTAGCATTGAAGTCATTAATCATAATTTTCATATCTCTCTAGGTTCTCACCTTTTATACTCTGCAGTTCTTCACAGTATTCATCTTTCCTTTCTTCAGGGGAATCATTTGATTCGCCTTGGAAGATTGAATCTTTGGGTTCTTGAACCCTTCTGTGAAGCCACTTCCCTTTTTGTCCGGCGGGCATGCTGTCATGCGTTTGCGGGGAGGGGAACGGGGCAATTTTAACCTGTCAAAAAAGTTTTCATTCTTTTTGCCTCTCGTGCGAGTGCGAACGAGAGTACTGGAGCATTGGCGCACAGGATGCTGCTGGTGCTCAGTTTCTGCTGAAGCACAGTTTTTGGTGAAGGCGGAGAAAAGCGCTGGCGCACAGGAAACCAATGCGTAGGGTGAATATACAAAGAATAGGCCAGACTATTTGGCCTCTATTTTGAGGTACCTTACCTCTAGCATTAGAGGCCCTTTGACCTTTTATTTTGAGGTGCCATACTTCCAACATTAGAGGATATTTAAGCTTTATTTTGAGCTGCCATACCTTTAGTATTAAGGGCTCTATGACCTCTATTTTGAGGTACTATAATCTTGGCATTATATGTTCTTTGATCTCTAATTTGAAGTGCTTTACCTCTAGCATTAGAGGCTCTTTGACCTCCATTTTGAGGCTCCTTACTATTAGCATTAGAGGCTGTTTGACCTCTATTTTGAGGCTCCTTACTTTGAGCATTAGCGGGTCTTTGACCTCTATTTTGAGGCTCCTTACTTTTAGCATTAGAGGCTCTTTGACCTCTATCTTGAGGCTCCTTATTTTAAGCATTAGAGGGTTTTTTACCTCTATTTTGAGGCTCCTTACGTTTAGCATGAGAGGCTCTTTGACCTCTATTTTGAGACTGCTCACTTTTAGCATTAGAGTCTCTTTGACCTCTATTTTGAGGCTCCTTAATTTTAGCATTAGAGGGTCTTTGACCTCTATTTTGAGGCTCATTACTTTTAGCATTAGAGACTGTTTGACCTCTATTTTGAGGCTCCTTACTTTGAGCATTAGAGGGTCTTAAGGCTCCTTACGTTTAGCATTAGAGGCTCTTTGACATCTATTTTGAGGCTCTTTACTTTTAGCATTAGAGGCTCTTTGATCTCTATTTTGAGGCTCCTTACTTTGAGCATTAGAGGCTCTTTGACCTCTATCTTGAGGCTCATTACTTTTAGCATTAGAAGCTCTTTGACCTCTATTTTGAGGCTCCTTGCTTTGAGCATTAGAGGCTTTTTTTACCTCTATTTTGAGGCTCCTTGCGTTTAGCATTAGAGGCTCTTTTACCTCTATTTTGAGACTGTACACTTTTAGCATTAGAGTCTCTTTGACCTCTATTTTTAGGCTCCTTACTTTTAGCATTAGAGGGTCTTTGATCTCCATTTTGAGGCTCCTTACGTTTAGCATTAGAGGGCCTTTGACCTCTATATTGAGGCTCTTTACTTTTAGCATTAGAGTCTCTTTGACCTCTATTTTGAGCCTCCTTACTTTTAGCATTAGATGGTCTTTGACCTCTATTTTTAGGCTCCTTACTTTTAGCATTAGAGGATCTTTGACCTCTATTTTGAGGCTCCTTACTTTTAGCATTAGAGGCTCTTTGACCTCTATTTTGAGGCTCCTTACTTTTAGCATTAGAGGCTCTTTGACCTCTATTTTGAGGCCCCTTACTTTTAGCTTTAGAGTCTCTTTGACCTCTGTTTTGAGGCTCCTTACTTTTAGCATTAGAAGGTCTTTGATCTCTATTTTGAGGCTCCTTACGTTTAGCATTAGAGGGTCTTTGACCTCTATTTTGAGGCTCATTACTTTTACCATTAGAGTCTCTTTGACCTCTATTTTGAGCCTCCTTACTTTTAACATTAGAGGCTCCTTGACCTCTATTTTGAGGCTTCTTACTTTTAGTATTAGAGGGTCTTTGACCTCTATTTTGAGGCTCCTTAGTTTAGCATTAGAGGGTCTTTGACCTCTATTTTGAGGCTCCTTAGTTTAGCATTAGAGGGTCTTTGACCTCTATTTTGAGACTGCTCACTTTTAGCATTAGAGTCTCTTTGACCTCTATTTTGAGGCTCCTTACTTTTAGCATTAGAGTCTCTATGACCTCTATTTTGAGGCTCCTTACTTTTAGCATTAGAAGGTCTTTGACCTCTATTTTGAGGCTCCTTACTTTTAGCATTTGAGGGTCTTTGACCTCTATTTTGAGACTGCTCACTTTTAGCATTAGAGTCTCTTTGACCTCTATTTTGAGCCTCCTTCTTTTAGCCTTAGAGGGTCTTTGACCTCTATTTTAAGGCTCCTTACTTTTAGCATTTGAGGATCTTTGACATCTATTTTGAGGCTCCTTACTTTTAGCATTAGAGGGTCTTTGACGTCTATTTTGAGGCTCCTTACTTTTAGCATTAGAGGCTCTTTGACCTCTATTTTGAGGCTCCTTACTTTTAGCATTAGAAGGTCTTTGACCTCTATTTTGAGGCTCATTACTTTTAGCATTTGAGTGTCTTTGACATCTATTTTGGGACTGCTCACTTTTAGCATTAGAGTCTCTTTGACCTCTAATTTCAGCCTCCATACTTTTAGCATTAGAGGGTCTTTGACCTCTATTTTGAGGCTCCTTTTAGCATTTAAGTGTCTTTGACCTCTATTTTGAGGCTCATTACTTTTAGCATTAGAGGGTCTTTGACCTCTATTTTGAGGCTCCTTACTTTTAGCATTAGAGGCTCTTTGACCTCTATTTTGAGGCTCCTTAGATTTAGCATTAGAGGGTCTTTGACCTCTATTTTGAGCCTCCTTACTTTTAGCATTAGAGGATCTTTGACCTCTATTTTTAGGCTCCTTACATTTAACATTAGAGGCTCTTTGACCTATTTTGAGGCTCCTTACTTTTAGCATTAGAGGCTCTTCGACATCTATTTTTAGGCTTCTTAGTTTAGCATTAGAGGCTCTTTGACCTCTATTTTGAGGCTCTACTTTTAGCTTTAGAGGCTCTTTGACCTCTATTTTGAGGTGCAGTATCTCCTGCATTAGAGGCTCTTTGACCTCTATTTTGAGGCTCCTTACTTTTAGCATTAGAGGCTCTTTGACCTCTATTTTGAGGCTCCTTACTTTTAGCATTAGAGGCTCTTTGACATCTATTTTGAGGCTCTACTTTTAGCTTTAGAGGCTCTTTGACCTCTATTTTGAGGCTCCTTACTTTTAGCATTAGAGGGTCTTTGACCTCTATTTTAAGGCTTCTTATGTTTAGCATTAGAGGTTATTTGACCTCTATTTTGAGGCTCCTTACTTTTAGCATTAGAGGGTCTTTGACCTCTATTTTGAGGATTCTTATGTTTAGCATTAGAGGTTCTTTGACCTCTATTTTGAGGCTCCTTACTTTTAGCATTAGAGGTTCTTTGACCTCTATTTTGAGGCTCCTTACTTTTAGCATTAGAGGGTCTTTGACCTATTTTGAGGCTCCTTACTTTTAGCATTAGAGGCTCTTTAACCTCTATTTTGAGGCTCCTTACTTTTAGCATTAGAGGGTCTTTGACCTCTATTTTGATGCTCCTTAGTTTAGCATTAGAGGCTCCTTGACCTCTATTTTGAGGCTCCTTACTTTGAGCATTAGAGGGTCTTTGACTTCTATTTTGAGGCTTCTTACGTTTAGCATCAGAGGATCTTTGACCTCTATTTTGAGGCTCCTTATTTTTAGTATTATAGGTTCTTTGACCTCTATTTTGATGCTCCTTACTTTTAGCATAAGAGGGTCTTTGACCTCTATTTTGAGGCTCTTTACTTTTAACATTAGAGGCTCTTTGACCTCTGTTTTGAGGCCCCTTACTTTTAGCGTTAGAGGTTCTTTGACCTCTATTTTGAGGTGCTATACTCTAGCATTAGAGTTTCTTTGACCTTTATTTTAATCCCCTTTCCTCTAACATTAAAAGCTCTTTGACCTTTATTTTGGGGTTCTTTATATCTAGCACTAGAAGCTCTTTGAGACCTCTGTTTTAAGGCGACTAATTGCTAATAGTAGAGGCTACTTGATCTCAGTTTTTAGGTGACTTACCTTTATAATTAAAGGCTATTTTTTATACTTCTTCATATAACGGCTTTCCTTCTCTATTCTCTTCTGTCTTTTATAGTTTTTCAAGATCTTCTTTGCTTAGTTCGCCAGTCTCCTTCGAGATTTCAAGAGACATTTCAGTGCTGTTTGTCCTCGGTTCGTCAGATTCCTCGGAGAAATCGATGGCTTTCATGTCTTGACCTATAAGGGGGATGGGTAAAGACATGGATGCCATTGATTTCTCGGCATACACTATACGCCACCATACTAAAGTCAACGAAGAGCAACACAATATATTTACCAATGCCGTCCTGATATGTTTTATCTTCAATGCCGAATTTTGAAGAAACACACGTCGCTCACCGCTTTGCACCAATGCAATCCAATTATAGGACATCATTGCTAAACCGCAAGCAAATTATCCTTCAAGGCGCTTACATTATGATCTTCAAAGCTCGCCAACTTCGGCAGCACCTATCCAAACTATCTGTATATGAAGGTGTTCCGAATAGCCTCCAGTTCATCCTGTAGCTGTAACAAAATTCTCACAGTCAGTTACCTGTTCCGCCAGAACGCGAGCTCTGTGAGTAAAGTGAAATCCTCCTCCCAATGTTCACTGCGTAAACTTCCATAGCTACAGTACATACAGATCGTGAGGTGTTGCAAGGTATGTTTAAAAAAAAAAAGAGAGAGAGAGAGAGAGAGAGAGAGAGAGAGAGAGAGAGAGAGAGAGAGAGAGAGAGAGAGAGAGAGAGAGAGAGAGAGAGAGAGAGAGAGAGAGATCAGGTCTTCAGAAGTCTTTTGGAATCCGGGGCGGAGCCGTCAGAACTGCTCCGGGAAGATTCCGTTCTGGAGTCATTCAGAACTCTATGCTAAGTCTACGGCTATTTCTTCTGAAGTCATTTGGAGAGGAGATTCAGGAAGATTTTCTTCCGAAATCGTACAGAGATTTCTGGAATCATTCATAATTCCCTGCTAAGTCTATGGAAATTTCTTCTGAATCCTTTTGGAGATGCACGAAGATTTTCTCCCGAAGGCGTTTAGGACTCGCGAGAAATTATCTTTTCTTCTCTGGTTTCAATAGGCCATAATAATATTAATATTAATAATAATAATAATAATAATAATAATAATAATAATAATAATAATAATAATAATAATAATAATAATAATAATAATGAATTACGTGATTTGATTTACAGCTCCGTGAAGATTCCGTTCTGGACACATTCAAAACTCTATGCTAAGTCTACGGCTATTTCTTCTGAAGACATCTGGAGATTCCGGGTTTTCTTTCGATGTCGTTCAGATTCGTATCTGGAATCTTTCAGAATTCCATGCTAAGTCTATGGTAATTTCTTCTGAATCCATTTGGAGAACCACGATTTTCTTCCGAAGCCATTTAGAACTCGCGAAAATTTTTCTTTTTCTCTGGTTTCAATGGGCCCTAATAACTCATATTAATAATAATAATAATAATAATAATAATAATGGTAGTAGTAGTAGTAGTAGTAGTAGTAGTAGTAGTAGTAGTAGTAGTAATGATAATAATAATAATGATAATAATAGTAGTATTAATAGTAATAGTAATAATAATAGCAATTAGTAATAATAATAATAATAATAATAATTGATAATAATAATAATAGTAATAATAATAATAATAATAATAATAATTAATGATTAATAATAATGATGATTAATAATAATAATAATAATAATAATAATAATAATAATAATAATAATGATGATTAATAGTAATAATAATGATGATGATTAATAATAATAATAATAATAGTAATGATTAATATTAATAATAATGATAATGATGATTAATAATAATGAACCGTGATTTGATCTACTGCTCCGGGAAGATTCCGTTCTTGAGTGATTTAGAACTCTATGCTAAATCTACGGCTATTTCTTCTGAAGCCATTTGGAGATCGACGAAGGTTTTCTTCCGAAGCCATTTAGGACTCGCGAAAAATTCTCTTTTTCTCTGGTTTCAGTAGGCCCTAATAACTCATAATAATAATAATAATAATAATAATAATAATAATAATAATAATAATAATAATAATAATAATAATAATAATAATAATCTTTTTAAGTAACAATCTGCTACCTACAGCTATCCATTTGGTTAATGCCTTTTCTGCTCTTGGTGTCATCATCATTATTCCTACCCCTTCTCTTCTAACTCCATCTGTTCCTTAGGGCCAAGATATCCAAACTATATTTCATAAATTCATTCTCTACTAGCTGTAACTTCCCAGTTTGATTCATGGTTCTAACATTTCAATTACCAATTTTCAATTTTTCTTTAGTATTTTCAAACCGGGAGTTTCTTAGCAACCCACTACGGCCGGGACTGGGGGCAATTCTTTCATTTTCACTTTCCATAGACTGACTAAATCCATAGAGGATTCATAGGCTAAATCCATCAAAGAATAGCCAGTTTCCTAGTCATGCGCAGCGCCTATCTAAATAAGGCAAGTGACTCCTGCCGGTCCATACTAATTCCAGTAAGATCAACTGCCGGGCATTAGAAGTAGAAGAGTATCCAGAGCACCAAACAGATACATACCATTTTCAAATTACAGATGGAATTAATGGTCCTTTATTTATGGAACCCATGCCTCAAAGAGAATGTTTAGTGCCATATTTAAAAGAACTGAAGCTGTTTTTTGAGCATTCGGTTGAATTAAATAGACCCGTCATATATTCAAGCATTTAAATTGTCACGTATATGGCTTTAGTATATATTAAATTGTTCATCTTTATTTCCAGTTTTGTACTTGTCCCTATTTTCTCATTAGTAATAGGTTTGATTATCATTTTCTATGAAAAGAAAACTTTTTCTTTTTTATTTTCTTATAAATCAATATGATTTTCTATTGAAATAAATGATAGAAAATATTTTCAAAGAACTATCATTTATCTATATTTCTAGTTAGAATGATTAAGAATATATATA
>NC_090760.1:20265971-20268471 GCF_036898095.1 Palaemon carinicauda
AATAATGATAATAATAATAATAATAATAATAATAGGATAAGTAATAATAATAATAATAATAATAATAAAATTTGCATCCGAGTTAATTTGCCATTTATAGACTGCTCATGGAAACATTAAATCAAAAGCTATTTTTCCCCAATATAATGCATATATAAATGTTCTTACCTAAATTAGGATTTTATTCATTTATCGTGTTATAAAATCTCAAAAGAACGTTATTACTCGCTGGAAATGAAACGTAAACAAACCAGGTAATGTATCCTATAAAGAAAATGCGAATTTGTGTAATATATTGAAAATTGAGCGATTAAACAAGAGGTTATCAGTATGATTAGGCTTAAAAGAGTGGGATTATTAAACAAATTGATATAGTCCAAGACTGAGAATTTCGGTGACCCTACTAGATTTCTTTCAGTCTCTATTTGAATAGATTAATAAATGATATTTTATCCAATTACAGTGTTTCAAAGACATCAACTTTTTATCATATGTTTGATAATAATCTCCATCATTCTAACCTGTGCTGACGTAATAAGGCTATAGAATATTACATGATTTTTTGCTACTCGTAGAATTCTTATATAACTACAAAAAGTGAGGCTTTAGGTATTCATACTTATTGATCTCTATTTGCCCTTTTCAAACCTGTGCAAATCTTATATAAATATAATTATTGTGGTGGCTGATGTGGTAGCGTCCATGACTGGTGAACGCCAGACTGAGGTTCGAGTCCCGCTCAAACTCGTTAGTTCTTTTGTCGCTGCAACTTCACCATTCTTGTGAGCTAAGGATGGGGTGTTTGGGTCAGTCTATAGGTCTATCTGCTGAGACATCAGCAGCCATTGCCTGCCCTTCCTTGGTTCTAGCTTGGGTGTAGAGGTGGCCTGGGCACTGATCATATGTGTATATGGTCATTATCTAGGGCATTGACCTGCTCGGTAGGGCAATGTCATTGTCCCTTGCCCCTTTCATTCATGAACGACCTTTAAACTTTTTAACCCCATGGATAGAATCATGTTCCGTACAGCTTCAGTGGCAATTCTTGACCATAGTTCAAAATCTGCTGACATTTCAGTTTTGTCTCGGGGTTTCTGAATAGCCATACATAAACTATAGACATCAGCCTCTTTTCCAGCTATATAAATTATAATATTTTTCCAAGCCTCCCTCACTTTTAGTCCATGGCTGAAAATATTAATTTTGAAATGGACGTACAGTTGGACGCAGTAATTCCTGGTACACCTCCCTCTAAAGAAGTGCACTAACCCAGACCAATCCCGTGCGGCGAGTTCCTGACTTTAGCCCCTCCCTCCAGCACGGCAATCTCTCCCTAGCGAGGAGTGTCGCGGACTCATGTGGCCAACTGTGCAAAGTTTAAACTTATTGAGCCACAGATATACCAAAAATAATATTTTTAAACCATTATAAGTCTTAAGAGGTGAATATTAGCAACACATAGTAAGTATCACACAGTGTCATTGGAACATATTAACCCTTCAACATACTTACAACCCTTCTAATGTTATCTGGGCCTTTCTCAAGAGCGTCTGAAAAGGATTTTTTTTTCTTTTTTTGTATTCCTTATCAAGAGGCCTAATCCTCTTTGTACTCTTTTAGATTCTCAATTCGCCTAGTCAGGTGATCTATTTTCGTCAAGGACTCTCAAGAGAGATTTACTAGATCGTCCTAATCTATAGACTTGTTTCATTTTCTTTTCGTTATTTTAAATTCGTCTAAAAATTTTAGATTGTTCGATTTGAAATGATAACGATGATTGTAACAGTAATATTAAGATAGTATTAATGGTTTGACCTTGTCTAAAAGCTTGTTAAATTGTTGGGTGTGAAGTGTTGATGATGATAGTAATAGTAATATTAAGATAATATTAATGCTTTAACTTCGTCTAAAAGATGTTAAATTGTTGGGTGTGAAGTGTTAATGATAATATTAACAATAATATTAAGATAGTATTAATAGTTTGACCTTGTCTAAGATATTGTTAAATTGTTGGGTGGGGAATGTTGATGATAATAGTAAGTGATATTAAGATAGTAGTAATGGTATAAGTTCATCTGAATTTTTTTTAAATCGTTGCGTGTGAAATGTTATTGATAATATTATCAGTAATATTAAGATAGTAGTAATGGTTTAAGTTCATTTAAAAGTGTTAAATTATTGCCTGTGAAATGGTAATGGTAATAATAACAGTAATATTAAGATAGTAGTAATAGTTAACTTCTAAAAGGTTGTTAAATTGTTGGGTGGAAAATGATAATGTTAATAGTAACAGTGATATTAAGATAGTATTAATGGTTTACAGTTATCCAAGATAATATTAATTGTTTAACTTCATATTAAATGTTGTTAAATTGTTGGGGGTGAAATGTTAATAGTAATAATAGCAGTGATATCAAGATATTATTAATGGTTTAAATTCATCAAAAATGTTGTTAGATTGTTGTATGTGAAATTATAATGTTAATAGTAACAGTGATAT
>NC_090760.1:20283471-20288471 GCF_036898095.1 Palaemon carinicauda
AGAGAGAGAGAAAGAGAGAGAGAGAGAGAGAGAGAAGAGAGAGAGAGATTGTTTCTTCCACTTAGTAGGCCAATCAAGCAAAATAACTTAACAGACGAGAGAGAGAGAGAGAGAGAGAGAGAGAGAGAGAGAGAGAGATTAACCGTAACGAGAATTTTTGTTGTTGGATTATTATAGTTAAACCATACTTTAACGTAAATCATTTGAGTAAATATTATTTTCTAAAATGAAGACATAATAACCATGGATATATTTCGAAATAACGAGATGCGATGAACAATCATATTGATGTATTGTGTGATTGTTCAAGCTTTATGGCAGATGTATGAAGTAAAACATAAAAACTATAATTAAAAGACAGCCTTTCATTTATTAGACGGCCTCAATGACCTTCGATGTCGGGATGCCAGAGAACTTCAAATCATTTATTCATTCATTTATTTATTAGGTTTAAAGGTCGCTCATGAATGGCAGAGGCAAGGGACAGTGACATTGCCCTAGCAATCAGGACAATGCCTTAGAGACTGACCATATATTATATGATCAGCGCCCAAGCCTCCTCTCTACCCAAGTTAGGACCAGGGAGGGCCAGGCAGTGGCTGCTGATGACGCAGCAGATAGACCTATAGACGCCCCCAAACCCCCCAACCTTAGCTCACAAGGATGGTAAGGTTGCAGACACTAAGGGCACTAACGAGTCTGAGTTGGACTCGAACCCCCGACTGGCAAACACCAGGCAGAGACGTTACCAATCAGGCCACAGCAGGGATAAGTAAATTTGGAGTTTCGGGAATAGTTAGTAAAAGATCCGCTTTAGCCGGATTATATCTACCGAAAATCAAGCGTTTCGTATTTTGTTATTGGTAAATATATTGAAAAGTTATATATTTTTTTTTTTTTTCAAATAACTCTCATCTTCTAACGACCAACCCGTTGTGTTTTAGCGCGAACAAGTCAGAGCTCAATATTTGCCTTATGTTCGAAGATACGTTTCACACACAAACACACACACACACACACACACGCAAATTATGACCCATTCAAATATATGAAGCCTTATGTTACTGGGTCGAGTGCTTATCTTAATTCGCACAGGCAACCACAAAGCGTGCTCATGAAGAAATCCACTTAGCTGATAAAACACTACGCTAATTAAGGATAGATTGATCTGAGATGCATATTATTATTATTATTATTATTATTATTATTATCATTATTATTATTATTATTATTATTATTATTATCATTATTATTATTATTATTATTATTTCGTGGTAGGAGACCCTCTTTTAGGCAGGTTGAGTTAAAAGTAATGTACCTTAAGGGGGATTTTTGAAGAAAACGAAAAAAAAAAAAAAAAAAAAAGGAAAGGAAGGAAATCAAAACACAAAAGATTAAAAAAAGGGGGATTTTTGAAGATAAAAGTCTGCTGGCTGATTGCAGCGCTCTAGAGAAGAGAATTATCCGGAAAATAGAAAAATTGGATAAGAAAATAAACTCTGCCGATGCAGCCATTACTATTATTATTATTATTATTATAATTTTTACCTAAGCTACAACTCTAGTGTAAAAAGCAGGATGCTACAAGCCCAAAGGCTCCAACATTTCAAGTTTATCAATTCACAGACGCGTAATACATGTAATTAAGATAAATGTATTTCAAGTTGTCAGTCTGAAACATTATAATAATAATTTTAGAAACAATCTGAATGCAAATATACGATATATGTGGAACCGTAAGTTTAGTACAATTGATTTAAAATGACGAATATAAAAGAATGTTCTTGTTAATTTCTATTGAGACTTGTTTTAATCCTCTTTGATTTTAAACCCCGATTTCGAACCTATTTTACAAGTGGCATTGTTCTCAAAGTCTTACTCTCCAGTCTGCTTGAATTTCAATGCGGGGATCGATCTAGTTCCAGAAGGTTGTATAGCGAGGGTAGCAAAATGTCAGGGGTTAAATGCAAAATGAAAAGAAGAAGACCCTAAATTAAAAGCAGCTTCCCTGATGTATCTGTTTTGGAGTTAACTGCGCTAAAATTGCATGGGGGGAATTTTTAAGGATATTTAGATCTTTATTCAGGGTTTTGCTATATGTTAGGATAACTGAATTAGCTCTGTAAATTACTTTACGTCATAATAATAATAATAATAACAATAATAATAATAATAATGATAATAATTTTTTTGGTATCTGTGATCCAGTATGGAAATATATATATATATATATATATATATATATATATATATATATATATATATATATATATATATATTTATATGTATATATGTATATATATTATATATAAGTATATATATGTATATGTATATATATATATATATATATATATGTGTGTGTGTGTGTGTGTGTGTATTTGTATACATACATATATATATATATATATATATATATATATATATATATATGTATACATATAAATATATATCTCTGTGTGTGTCTGTGCGTGTATGTTAGCTATCATATGATGGCCAAATTATTTGCACAAGGCCGCGCCTCTCTCTCTCTCTCTCTCTCTCTCTCTCTCTCTCTCTCTCTCTCTCTCTCTCTCTCTCTCTCTCTCTCTCTCTCTCTCTCTCTCTCATTTTTTTTTCAGGGGACCAATTTCACGGTCTAGAGTAACCAACAATTGGTAATCTTCATCTCATGGGTAGGTCTCACACAAAAACGTGTTTAGTATGCGCAAAGGACCCTTTCCTATTCTCCAAATATCGATAGTAAGAGAGAGAGAGAGAGAGAGAGAGAGAGAGAGAGAGAGAGAGAGAGAGAGAGAGAGAGAGAGGAGCAAATATAATCAGTAAAAAGGACGGAACATTTCGTGAATAAAAAGTTGAAACGCGTAATCATGCATCATAAATTTTACTAAAATAGAACGAAATAAGACAAAAGAAAATGGAGAAATTGCAATTTTATGTTTTGATGAAATTACCAACGTTAAATAAAGAATGGCCGTGAAACTGAACATGTATTCTGATAAAGAATTTTGGATTTTTTTTTTTTTAATAAATAAGTTATATATCTTATTGCTCTATTATTTATTTATTTTTTTTTTTTTTTTTTGCAAACTGAATGTTTTTAATAATTTTGCATGGCTTTCTTCGGGTCAGTTTTTCGTCATATATCAAATGATATTGCATTCTCAATAGAGAAATGTAATGGGTGGTGTTTATCAGGACGATGTTCTCAGCCCATTAGGTTCCATAAAATATGCTCAAGATAGGTGATTTTGCTTGGAAAACAAGCGTGATTCAAATGCAGAGGATGGTATTCTGCGTCAGCTCCATCTTCTGATTGTAGACTTAGAGTTACGAAATAGATATTTAGCTAAAATTATTGCACGACAGAAATTATAGGTCACGAAGTTAAACCTTAACAAGGCTAAAAGTATGATTGTAGATAGATCGAGGACGGTGGCTCCTCATCATCCTTATGAGTTAACAATACTTCTTTGAGAATATAAACACGTTTGATCGGTTTCTTCTTCAATTGAACAAGAAATGGAGTTATTGGTATCTTTTAAGAATTACAGTGATCAATCTATGTTGAGGAAATACTTTAATTATAGTATTCTGCCTTGTTTCAAGTATTGTTCCTCTGTTTTGTCTTCAACTGCTTACTCTCATCTTAATTTGCTAGACAAAAACTCGTGGTATTAAAATTCTTATTCCTGATCTTAATATCAATCTCTGTCATATTGCACAAGATTATTTATATATATATATATATATATATATATATATATATATATATATATATATATATATATATATATATATATATATATATATATATACATATATACATATACATATATATATATATATATATATATATATATATATATATATATATATATACATATATATGTATATATATACATATATATATATTCATATATATATATATATTCATATATATATATATATATATATATATATATATATATATATATATATGTATATATATATATAACTGAAAGCAGTAATCAATAAAAATACTGATCTCACTTCTAACTTGCGGTTAAACTTTAATTAGTATGATTACCTTTGGTCTGTTTCCCTTCCTTTGTTCTTCGTCTCTTTGTTGCACAAATCCTTTTCAACATTTCAACAATTAGAAGTTGCTGAATAATATATTATTCAATCACCTTGGGATTCAGTTTGTTAAGCTTATTTTTGTAACTTTGGGAAATCCAAAGTTTTTTTTTTTTTAATGTACCATTATTATTATTATTATTATTATTATTATTATTATTATTATTATTATTATTATTATTATTATTATTATTATTATTTTTATCATGATGATGATGATGATTAATAATAATAATATTATTAGAAAAGCAACAAGTCTTGGAGGTTCATGTTTGAATTTTTATCGGCCAAATCGGTTTAATAAAGGTGGATGCCAGAATTGCGATCATATTGATTTAATATAGCACTTTATAATGAAGAAGGTGACACTCCAATGACAAAATTATTATTATTATTATTATTATTATTATTATTATTATTATTATTATTATTATTATTATTATTATTATTATTATTATTGAAATAAATTTGATAAAATATTATAATCAAGTTTTAGTTTTAGTCATAATATAGTTATATTCATGATATCACTATTATTGATATAATTTTGTAAATGGAAACTCGTTTGAATGATTAACACTGAATATATTCACTTTATGCTTTTCCTATATATTCCCTCCTCTTTTCAAAAAATATAAATTGAAAACTGGCTTAAAAGACGGTCCCCAATTAAATATTTTTTACTATTACCACCGCCTCCAAGGCAAAGTAAATTAATTTTATAATAAAATCATGAAAAATTGAATGCGTAACATATATATATATATATATATATATATATATATATATATATATATATATATATATATATATAATATATATATATATATATATATATATATATATATATATATATATATTAATTTACAGTAGGCTTTTGTTTA
>NC_090760.1:20293471-20304083 GCF_036898095.1 Palaemon carinicauda
TTCTGCCAGCCATTGCCGCCACTCTTGCTCCCCTCTACGCCTCCCTCAAGGGCAAGCCAAAGGACCTGAAGTGGGGTCCCCTTCAAGAAGCGGCCTTCTGCAATGCAAAGAAGGCCCTATCAACTGCTGCGGCTCTCACTTTTCCTATCCCACACGCCCCTCTCCTTCTCTCCACCGATGCCAGCGACGTCGCTATTGGTGCAGTACTCGAGCAGGTGGTCAGAGGCTCGCCCCGCCCATTGGCCTTCTTCAGCAGAAAACTGTCCAAGGCAGAATCGGGTTATTCTACCTTCGATCGAGAATTGCTGGCGGTGCACCTGGCTGTCCGTCACTTTCGCCATTTCTTAGAAGGTACGCCCTTCGTCATTCGCACAGACCACATGCCTCTGGTGCACGCCTTCACTCGACAGTCTGACGCCTGGTCCGCCCGTCAACGCCGACATCTCTCCGCCGTGGCTGAATACAATTGCACCCTCCAATACGTCCCTGGGAAAATGAATCCCGTTGCCGATGCCCTGTCAAGAAACACGTTGGCTGCCGTTCAACTGGGATTGGATTACAACGCCCTGGCTGAAGCCCAACGACAGGATCCAGAGTATCAAGCTTGTAGGACATCCTGCACGTCCTTCCGTTGGGAGGATTTTCCCCTCGAAAACTCCAACACCACCCTCCTCTGTGACGTCAGTACTGGTAGACCGCGACCTTGGATTCCTGCTCCCATGCGCCGACAGGTGTTTGATTTCATCCACGGCCTTTCACATCCCTCGTGCCGTTCTACTGCACAGCTGCTGAAGGCAAAGTTCATTTGGCACGGCATTTCTAAGGATGCTAAGGATTGGGTCCGTGCCTGTACTTCTTGCCAAACTTCCAAAGTACATCGACACACGGATTCAGGAGTGGGCACCTTTCCTCAACCTCAGCGTCGTTTCGCACACATTCACGTCGACGTTGTAGGCCCCCTACCCACATCACAAGGACATCGTTACCTGTTTACCGTCATCGACCGCTCCCCTCGTTGGCCTGAAGCCATTCCCATGGAAACTGCAACGTCCGCCTCATGTACATCTGCCTTACTCTCTGGATGGATTTCAAGATTCGGTATCCCTGAGCATATTACTTCTGACACGGGAACCACTTTCACCTCTCAATTATGGACGTCATTAGCGAATCTCCTGGGCATCACCCTACATCACACAACGGCCTACAACCCCGCTGCCAATGGAATGGTTGAACGTTTTCATCGCACCCCCAAAGCAGCTTTGATGTCCCGCTGCAAGGATTGCAACTGGTTTACTCAGCTTCCCTGGGTCCTCCTTGGACTAAGGACCACTCCTAAAGACGCCCTCGACGTCTCGGCAGCCGAAATGGTGTATGGCGACCCGTTGGTCGTCCCTGCCGAGTTTTTTCCTTCTACAACCTCCTCCGACGATCTCCAGCGCATACGTCACGTCGTGGGAAAATTTACTCCGTGCCGCCAGACTTACAAGCCCCCAGCGAAGCATCACATACCAACAGACTTGCACTCTGCAACGCACGTCTTCCTGAGCAGCGACACCAGCAAGCCACCACTAACGCCCCCTTACACAGGCCCTTTCCTTGTGATCCGACGCTGTCCGAAAGCATTCCTCCTAAACATTCGGGGCAAAGAAGACTGGGTCTCCATTGATCGTCTAAAACCTGCTTATCTTCTGCCAGATGACCCGCCTACAGTTCGCCTCTCTAGATCAGGGCACCCTATTTAACATGTACAGTATGTCATTTTTAGGGGGGGAGCCATGTACCAACCGTGTTTCACACAATTGTACATAATTCCTTTTGTATATATTATGGTTGTATCTTCGCTCTTCCCTCGCACTAAAACGAACATGAAAATTCAAGTCTGGTTTTTCCTCTGTGATTTTGTCTGTCTTGTGAACTTGTCATGTCCTGTTGCCTTGAGGTTTTGTATATAAGGAGAGTGTTCCACAACAATATAACTCAGTCGTTTCCAATCTGCCTTTGATTTCACAACTCTCTCGGCACGTCACAATATATATATATATATATACATATATTTTTGGGCTCAAGCCATGTCGTCCTGATGGAAGTTCCTATAGGGTAGCTTCCTAGGGTATATTACAACTACGGCGATATTCCCAGAGAATTTACCTTAAGGTACCAGAATTCTAACTCCTGGAGCGAGTATCCCTCATGAAAGGGATATCGCGACATATCAGAGGACGTATTCTAGACACGTCACATGGCAATCTACGACCTGAACAGAGATTCGTCTCGTAGGAGGGAGATTGACGAGATACGAATTCGGGAAAGAAAAAGGGGAGCCGCTCCCAAGGCTTCCCTATCCCCCGATTCGTATGCGTGCCTGGCGCCAATCCTGGCGCCATCTGTATTCCTTTTTGCGTAGCTTAACAACTCGGTGTTTTTTCCTGTTTTTCTCGCAAATCTTGGATTTATTCAGCTTTTCATGGCTTCTTCGTCTTCGTTGACCTCGGATAAGTTGAGTATAGTGTCTGTTATGTATAAATGTAGGCTCTTGGTAAAATTTTGAGTGATTAATAGGATTAATCTTTGATACAAGAGCCGTAGCCTACCAGAGGTGTCCTGGACACTGTCACTCGCTAGGTATAAATTAGTTAGTCAGAGTGACATTCCTGGTTGTTTTGCTTAATAAATTCTAGCTATTTAGCTTTACATAGGATTTCCTTTCGTGCTTAGTATTATTTGGCGAAGTATTCGCCATTCTGGCCTACGCTAGGCCATGTAGCCTAGTCGTTTGGTCCTAGTACTTAATGCATGATTTTGGTTTTTCCGAGTGTAATTAAAATTTATTGAAGCTTTAGGCTATATTTTATACATTTTAGACTGTGTGGAATATTTCCAAGATTGTATACGTGAGAGTTTCGGTGAATTAGGTAATCGATTCTCTTGGTGCCTAGGCTAATTGCTTATGGAGCCTTAGTATACTTTATTATACTCCCCGGTTGCTTTCTTTTCTTCGGAGAAGGTATGCAATCCCTTTCCCTCTGTTTAAGCCTTGGGCTTATCCCTAAGTGGTTTTTTCCGAATTTATTTTCGATAAAACTATACTAGGGTGTTACTGTACCTTCCTGTTCCAGCAGAGTCTGGTTCAAAGAGGGACAGAATAACAGAGTTTTTAGTCTGAGTCCGTGTTGTTTGGCTTGGGGCAGAGTCTCCCTCGCTGACCTAACACTTACAAAGGGAGCTTAGCTCCCTTAGGTCACTATCGAAGGTTTCTGTAGTTATGATTCCTTCTTGTGTGATCGACCAGACTAAGTCCTGTTGCTGTTCTCGGGGAGGATAAAATCTTCCCTTGGGAGTAGCAACGCCTTCCTTGCTTTGGTGCTCTGGAAGCTGGCAGGTATTATACTACTGTGCTGGCCCTTTCCCTTAGATCTCCCTTAGGCTAAGACAAAGTTCTTGGCTGCGGGTGATCTGTCACTAAAGCAAGGTTGGCAGGACCCTCTTGTCCCTTCCCCCTCTATCTCCTTAATGGCCTAGCCATTACTGTACTGTACCTTGCCGGCCGGCAGAGCTGGCCGGCAGGGGTATTACTGTACTGTATGTCATTCTACTTCTGGACCTAGTATAGGTTGGGATGTGGAATTGACTAAGCCCATTGCCGGCCGGCAGAGATGCTGGACGGCAAGGGTCTTATGTTTTCGAGTGCTGCCCGGACCTCTCTTGGTCCCTCATCCAAGCCGGACGGCATTGGTCAAGGAAGCCTGAATTAAGTTTCTCCCCTTCCTTATATGCACTCTTTCGGTTGCCGGGCTTGGGGGGTTGTGTACACTCTTATCCCGGCATCCATTCTATTTTCTTCTAGTGCTGTACCTGTCCCGGCTGCCGGCCTATGAGGCCGGCAGCCGGGCAGGTGTAGTCTTCTGGTTCTTTTGCTGCCGGCTGGCATCGGTCTTGTACCTTTGCCGGCCGGCTTATGTCAGTCCTTGTCTGCCGGTCACCAAGAGTGTGGCCGGCAGCTGGGTACTACCTTGTGTAGTTGCTGGCCGGCAATCATTGCCGGCCAACACTGGCTGTTGCTGGCCGGCAGCTGCTGCCGCCGGCACAGGCATTTGAACCAGAGGGCTGCCGCCCTATAACTGTTAAGTAGTATACTTTAAAGCTAATTGTGATGTGTGCCGGCCGGCAAAGGCAGGCCGGCACACATCCTCCTATACTGTACTAGTATTCTTCTGTATAGCATATACAGTAAGAAGAAAACTATAGTAAAAGTTTAGGTACAGCACTGTATCTTCTAACACTATTGTGTTTTCTTGCACGGCCCTTTGCTGTTGCCCTCAGACAGGAAGCAGAGTTCTTCCCCGTCTATTATCCAGGATTTTAAAATCATTGCCTAGGTGTGAGCTCCACCTGTTTCCTCTGGAAACCTTGCATTGGTTACTCTAGTAGAGATAAACCATTTTGATTTTATTATCTGGAAGGCTGCAACAATGGGTTGTGAGGGAAACACAAGTGTGTGTCTTTCCTTTATGAATTGTTATGCTATACTATGCATATCCAGTGATACATAGTTCACTTGATACTCATGGAAATTTCTTCTCTTTACAGGAGGACCCTCCGAAGTGCGGAAATGTTTTCTGCAATGTCCGCAGCAAGAACCTCTGCGGACATGAGTGTTGTAGGAGACACGCAGCATGCGCTGTCTCCAAGGATGATCTCCAGTATTGGGACCCTCAGGTATGTACTGTATGCACTAACCTGATTACTGAGGCTTTTGATTCCCCTAGAACGGCGGAATCAAGGGATATAGCTAGGGAAAAGCTTCGTACTTGGGTAAGGGGCTTCAAGAAGAACACCTCTGGCCCTTATCTTCCAAGTGAGAAGATGAGGGCGTATCTTTTTCCCCAGGCATCAGCTGAGGCAGTGATTCCCCAGCCTCAAGAGGAGATCCTTCAAGATCAAGTCCAGGTGGACGAGGAAGTCGCAGATGCGATGCAAGACATCCAGTTGTGTGACAGGATGTCTGACCTGGACGAACGTTTGGAAGAAGACCTCCTGGCAGAAGGTCAGGATCAAGTTCAAACCCCGGATGTCGTAGAGGATGAGGTCGACGAGGTGTCGGCTACTCCGGTTCAGATGCCGGAGCCTATCCCCTCAACATCAGCTGGCCTCCCAGTAGAACTGGGACAGGCCCTCTCTTCGATTGTTGGAATGATCCAACAAATGCAGAAGGAGAATCAGGAGAAGGCGGCTGCAATGGAACTGCGTATGCAGTCCCTGGCAGAATCACATGGGCCCCGGAAAAGGCTCAATGTGAAAGACCTTCCCATATGCTCAGATGCTAACCCATGGAGGTATGCTGAGCACATGCCGATGACGACTGGAAAGATCGTCATCTCGGATAAGCTGGGTTCAGTTCCCCTAGAGGAGGTAGAATTCTGGCCCAGCAAGGCATCATATCCGGACTGCTATGTCCGGCTGAGAAAAGAACCAGCTTCAAGGGAGGAGACAGAGCCGAAGGAGGTCATTATTATGGACCACGCTAAGGCTCAAGCCCTACTTTCATCCTCGATGAAAGAGAGGGGCTTCTCGAATTCGAAGGTAGCTGCATTGAGCAAGAAGCTCCCTTCGTTTGTGTCCTCTCCTGATAGAGCCTTCCCCTTTTTACAGAAAGGGTTTGCGGCTGTCCTAAAGGCAGTCGAGGCCGGCAAGCCTTGCCCCTCCCTGGAGGAGTGTAAACCCTTGTCGCTGGCTCTACCTATGGACCACAAAGACTGGAAGGATGTCCATCTGACATTCTCAGTGGGAAAGTTGGAGGCTGATATTGCCGGACGGCAATTCGGCGAGGACCTCCCCAAGCTGTCCGAATCTCTTTTACGAAGAGAGTTCGAGACAAAAGAAAGACTGGCTGCCTCAATGTCTCATCAGACTACTCTCGAGACGATGGCAAGTGACCCCAAGGTCCATGAAATGTTCATGGTAGTGGCTAAGTCTCACCTAGCCACAGTGACGAAGGATCTTTATAGCTTCGTCAAGGCAAGGAGAGCTTGCAGGGAGTTCGTGTTCACCGGGGCTTCGGTGAGACACGAGCCAAGGAAGTTAATCTCCTCCAACATTTGGGGAAAAGACCTTTTCCCTACCGATGTGGTCAAAGAGGTTGTTGATAAGGCCGCCGTGGAGAATAGAAACCTCCAGAAGTGGGGCCTGGCTATCAAAAGAAAATCTTCCCCGGATGAGGGTCCTCAACCAAAGAGGAAGAATATGAAGACTAGGCTACCATTTCGGCCAGCCAAGCCTTATAGACAGCAACAGCAACTGCAATTGCCTTCGCCTCCAGTGCCCCAGATGGTGGCACAAACCCCGACTGCCTTTCAGTGGGTACCCCAGGCTGTGCCAGGTCAGTCAACCACATTCGCCCCAACGTTCGAAGGACAGTCTTCTTCCTTTCGTGCAAAACCTAGAGGAGCAGCCAGAGGCTCGTCTAGGCGCCCCTCAAGGGGAAGGGGATTCAGAGGCGGTCGTGGTCAGGGAGGCAAGACCTCAGGACGGCAGTCCAAGTGAAATGATACCGGTAGGAGGGAGACTGATGAAATTTTGGGATCGCTGGACCTTCGATCCCTGGGCCCAAAGCCTACTCAAGAATGGACTGGGTTGGAGCTGGTACAGCACTCCACCCCCATGCCTTCGGTTTTTCCAACACTCCACCCCCATTTTGGAGGAGTACGTTCAAGAACTGTTGGAGAAAAATGTGATCCGAAAGGTGAAGTCCATCAAATTCCAAGGGAGGCTGTTTTGTGTTCCCAAGAAAGACTCGGAAAAGCTCAGAGTCATTCTGGACTTGTCACCACTCAACAAGTTCATAGTGAATTGCAAATTCAAGATGCTAACACTGCAACACATAAGGACCTTACTGCCCAAGAGGGCATACTCAGTCTCTATAGACTTGTCAGACGCCTATTGGCACATTCCAATCAGCCGTCGACTCTCCCCCTACCTAGGGTTCAGGCTACAACGGAAACTGTACGCCTTCAGAGCCATGCCATTCGGGCTAAACATAGCCCCAAGGATTTTCACGAAGCTTGCGAGCGCAGCTCTCAAACAATTACGCCTAAAGGGAATTCAGGTAGTAGCCTACCTGGACGACTGGCTGGTGTGGGCAGCATCCGAGACCGAATGCTTGCAAGCTTCCAGTCAGGTGATCCAGTTCCTAGAGTACCTAGGCTTCAAGATCAACAAGAAAAAGTCTCGACTTTCTCCATCCCAAAAGTTCCAGTGGCTGGGAATCCACTGGGACCTTTTGTCACACAGTTTCTCCATCCCAATGAAGAAAAGGAAGGAGATAGCGGGCTCTGTCAAGAGACTTCTAGATTCCGAAAGGATATCAAGACGCGAACAGGAGAGGGTACTAGGCTCTCTCCAGTTTGCTTCAGTGACAGACCCAGTGCTAAGAGCACAGCTAAAGGATGCAACCGGAGTTTGGAGAAGGTATGCATCAAACGCGCGAAGAGACCTGAGAAGACCAGTGCCGCCTCGGCTACGTACTCTTCTCAGACCTTGGTCCCAAGCCAGACATCTAAAGAAGTCGGTTCTTCTTCAGCCACCTCCCCCGTCGATGACGATTCACTCAGACGCCTCAAAGGAGGGATGGGGAGGTCACTCTCATCGGAAAAAAGTCCAGGGGACTTGGTCCAAGCTATTCAGGACCTTTCATATAAACTTTCTAGAAGCTATGGCAGTGCTCCTTACCTTAAAGAAAGTCTCCCCGCGTCACTCGATCCACATAAGATTGGTGACAGACAGCGAGGTGGTTGTGAGATGCTTGAATCGACAAGGGTCGAGGTCACCACCTCTCAACCAAGTGATGTTAGCCATTTTCCGATTGGCGGAAAAGAAGAAGTGGTACCTGTCGGCAGTTCACCTTCAAGGAGTCCGCAATGTGACAGCGGACGCTCTATCCAGGTTCACACCGATAGAGTCGGAATGATCCTTAGACGCAGGATCATTTTCCTTCATTCTGAATCAAGTCCCAGAACTGCAAATAGACCTCTTTGCGACGAAAGACAACAAGAAGTTGCCCCTGTACGTGTCCCCGTACGAGGACCCCTTAGCGGAAGCAGTGGACGCAATGTCCCTCGACTGGAACAGATGGTCCAGGATTTATCTGTTCCCTCCTCACAACCTTCTGTTGAGGGTCCTCAACAAACTGAGATCCTTCAAGGGGGTAGCGGCAATAGTGGCCCACAAGTGGGCGAACAGTATGTGGTTCCCCTTGGCGTTGGAACTACAGATGAAGTTCGTGCCGCTACCACATCCAGTTCTGACCCAGCGAGTCCAGAAGTCGACTGTCTGCGCTTCATTACAGAAAACCCAGACCCTGCAGCTCATGATTTTCTCGCCCTAGCGGTGAGAAAGCGCTTCGGGATTTCGAAAGCCAGCATAGACTTCCTAGAGGAATACAAGTGCAAATCGACTAGAAGGCAATATGAGTCATCTTGGAGAAAATGGGTGGCCTTTGTAAAGGCAAAGAATCCGCAGGAGATCTCAACAGATTTCTGCTTATCTTTCTTCATCCACCTCCATGGCCAAGGATTGGCAGCTAACACGATTTCAGTGTGTAAATCGGCTTTGATGAGACCCATTTTATTTGCCTTCCAGATCGACCTAGGTAACGAGATCTTTAATAAAGTTCCGAAAGCCTGCGCTAGGCTCAGACCTTCAGCACCTCCAAAGCCCATCTCATGGTCTTTAGACAAAGTTCTTCATTTCGCCTCCTTGTTGAGCAATGAAGAATGTGCGTTAAAGGATTTGACGCAAAAAGTTATTTTCCTATTTGCACTCGCGTCCGGGGCCAGGGTTAGTGAGATCGTAGCCCTCTCGAGAGAGGCAGGTCGTGTTCAGTTCCTGGATGGGGGGGAGCTGAACCTGTTTCCGGATCCTACGTTTCTCGCCAAGAATGAGTTACCCACCAACAGGTGGGGTCCCTGGAGAATCTGCCCTCTGAAAGAAGATGCATCTCTATGTCCAGTAGAATGCCTAAAGGTCTATCTTCGTAGAACTTCAGACTTCAAGGGTAGTCAACTATTCAGGGGAGAAACATCAGGCTCAAATTTATCTCTGAATCAACTCAGAGCGAAAATGACATATTTTATTCGCAGAGCGGATCCTGACAGTACACCCGCAGGTCACGATCCGAGGAAAGTTGCCTCATCCCTAAATTTCTTTAATTGTATGGATTTTGAACATCTCCGTTCATACACGGGCTGGAAATCTTCCAGGGTGTTCTTTCGCCACTATGCGAAGCAAGTAGAGGAACTTAAGAGATCTGTGGTAGCAGTGGGTCGTGTAGTTAACCCTACTGTTTAACTCTGCGAGGAACAGTGGTCTTAATTGGGACGATTAAGTCCAGGGTGAGTGTGTAGGTACATACTGTACTACAAACTAAATAAGGGCACCAAGTGCCCATATAGACTGTTCCTTCTTTCAAAGGTGAACCTTGCATAAGTTCAGACATGTGTGCCAAGCGTTTCTAACGCTAATGTGATTGATTTGTAATACAGATTTTTTATGACTTGATACCTTGGTATCTCATTAAAGTGGTGTTTAATGGTTTTTCTTTCAGATAAACAAGTTCTGTTTACTATCATACTTATGCTTAAAGTTTTGGGTTACCCTCTTTATATAAATATATATATTTGTTGTTAACCTGTCTGTTTATTATCTGTCAATAAACTTGTTCTTGAGAACCTTGCGTCTCTTTCACCCTGTGTCAATTTATTGGTATAAGTGAGCATTTTAATTCTATGTATCTTATCTGGGATAATTCTGATAGAATTGTTCTGTTTTGCAAGCTATGTTGCATTAGTTTATGTAAGTCCCCTAATGGGAGGACTCCGTCCCATAAAGGGACGAGGGCGGTTTTATTAGTTTCTTCCTATGCGGATATAAACCTTTGTCCAATACAAGTATTGTGCGGATTACTGGTCAATATATTGACGCAGTGGTTCTATACAAACTATGCTTTACTTAATATAGGGCGAGACCACTATATTAGCTTGCCTGGTATTCATACATAGATATATGTACTCTTCGAGACTTTCCAGAGTCTAGTAGGACTCTTCCCTGTAGGGGGCAGGAAGCCTCTAACATAGTTTATAGTTAGTTGAAAAGATGTATAACGGTAACATCTTAGGTCTCTAGGTCTAGTCGACCGGGAATAAATATCTCCGGGGAGTACGGCACGTTCTGAGAATCCACAGATACAGTAATGCTCTGGTACACTTCCATCAGGACGACATGGCTTGAGCCCAAAAAACGGATTTTGAGCGAAGCGAAAAATCTATTTTTGGGTGAGATAGCCATGTCGTCCTGATGGACCCGCCCTTGCCTTTCTAAGAAAGGGCTGTAGGACCCCTCCCTACATACAGTATCTGTAGCACCTCGTGTACGCTACAAGGAATACAGATGGCGCCAGGATTGGCGCCAGGCACGCATACGAATCGGGGGATAGGGAAGCCTTGGGAGCGGCTCCCCTTTTTCTTTCCCGAATTCGTATCTCGTCAATCTCCCTCCTACGAGACGAATCTCTGTTCAGGTCGTAGATTGCCATGTGACGTGTCTAGAATACGTCCTCTGA
>NC_090760.1:20304583-20307083 GCF_036898095.1 Palaemon carinicauda
TAGTTTGAAACATTATAATAATAATTCTAAAAACAATCTGAATACAAATATACGATATATGTGGAACCGTAAGTTTAGTACAATTGATTTAAAATGACGAATACAAAAGAATGTTCTTGTTAATTGTTATTGAGACTTGTTCTAATCCTCTTTGATTTTAAACCCGATTTCGAACCTATTTTCAAGTGCCATTGTTCTGAAAGTCTTACTCTCCAGTCTGCTTGAATTTCAATGCGGGGATCGATCTAGTTCCAGAAGGTTGTATAGCGAGGGTAGCAAAATGTCAGGGTTAAATGCAAAATGAAAAGAAGAAGACCCTGAATTAAAAGCAGCTTCCCTGATGTATCTGTTTTGGAGTTAACTGCTCTAAAATTGCATGGGGGGAATTTTTAAGGATATTCAGATCTTTATTCATGGTTTTGCTATATATTAGGATAACTGAATTAGCTCTGTAAATTGTCTTACGTTATAGTAATAATAATAATAATAATAATGATAATAATAATAATAATAATAATAATGATAATAATAATAATAATAATAATAATAATAATAATAATAATAATAATAATAATAATAATAATAATAATAATAATAATATAATGATAATAATAATAATGATAATATATTTTTGATATCTGTGATCCAGTATGGATATATATATATATATATATATATATATATATATATATATAATATATATATATATATATATATATAAATATACATATACTATATATATATACAGTATATATATATATATATATATATATATATATATATAGTGTATATATATATCTATATTTATATATATATATATGTGTATATATATATATATATATATGTATATATTTATATGAGTATAATGTATATATATATATATATATATATATATGTATATATGTATATATATATGTATATGTATTTGTATATATATATGTATATGTATTTGTGTATATATATACATATATATATATATATATATATATATATATTATATATATATATATGTGTGTGTGTGTGTGTGTGTGTGTGTGTGAGTTTCTGTGCGTGTGTGTTAGCTATCATCTGATGGCCAAACTATTTGCACAAGGCCGCTCTTCTCTCTCTCTCTCTCTCTCTCTCTCTCTCTCTCTCTCTCTCTCTCTCTCTCTCTCTCTCTCTCTCTCTCTCTCTCTCTCTCATTTTTTTTCAGGGGACCAATTTCACGGTCTAGAGTAACCAACAATTGGTAATCTTCATCTCATGGGTAGGTCTCACACAAAAACGTGTTTAGTATGCGCAAAGGACCCTTTTCTATTCTCCAAATATCGATGGTAAGAGGCAATGACAGAGAGAGAGAGAGAGAGAGAGAAGAGAGAAGAGAGAGAGAGAGAGAGAGAGAGAGAGAGAGAGAGAGAGAGAGAGAGAGAGAGAGAGAGAGAGAATGTAAAGTGAGCAAATATAATCAGCAAAAAGGACGGAACATTTCGTAAATAAAAAGTTGAAACGCGTAATCATGCATCATAACTTTTCTAAAATAGAACGAAATAAGGAAAAAGAAAACGGGAGAAATTGCAATTTTATGTTTTGATGAAATTACCAACGTTAAATAAAGAATGGCCCTGAAACTGAACATGTATTCTGATAAAGAATTTTGGATTTTTTTGTTGTAATAAATCAGGTATATATCTTATTACTTTATTTTTTTTTCTTTTGCGTCTTGAAGGTTTTCAATAATTTTGCATGGCTTTCTTCGAGTCACTTTTTCCTCACATATCAAATGATATTGCATTCTCAATAGAGAAATGTAATGAGTGGTGTTTATCAGGATAATGTTCTCAGCCCATTAGGTTCCATAAAATATGCTCAAGATAGGTGATTTGCTTGGAAACAAGCGTGATTTAAATGCAGAGGATGGTATTCTGCGTCAGTTCCCTCTTCTGATTGTAGACTTAGAGTTACGGAATAGATATCTAGCTTAAATTATGGCACTGTGTAAATTATAGGGCATGAAGTTAAACCTTAATAAGGCTCAAATTATGATTGTAGGTAGATCAAGGACAGTAGCTCGTCATCATCCATATGAGTTAACAATACCTCTTTGACAATATATACACGTATGGACTGTTTCTTCTTCAGTTGAACAAGAAATGGGGTTATTGGTGTTTTTTTAAGAATTACAGTGATCAATCTATGTTGAGGAAATATTTTAATTAAAGTATTCTGCTTTGTTTCAAGTATTGTTCCTCTGTTTTGTCTTCAACTGCTACTCTCATCTTAATTTACTGGATAAAACCTTGTGTGGTATTAAAATTCTTATTCCTGATCTTAATAGCAATCTCTGTCATATTGCACAGGATTATACACCACACACACACACACACACACACACATATATACTGTATATGTGTGTGTGTATATGTATATATATATATATATATATATATATAAATATATTTGTATGTATATATATATATATATATAATATATATATATGTCTGTATATATATATATATAT
>NC_090760.1:20319583-20334583 GCF_036898095.1 Palaemon carinicauda
ATTCCTTCAGAGAATGGGCATAATGATAGTGATTGAATTAATGCTCACTTAGAGAGAGAGAGAGAGAGAGAGAGAGAGAGAGAGAGAGAGAGAGAGAGAGAGAGAGAGAGAGAGAGATTCGTAATTGATTTTGATATGTGTTTCAATTTGTTTTATTTTATGGTATTTATGATAATTTAATTTTATGTTCTCCGATTTTTAGTGTATTGGGGTCCTTTGTTTATTGTAAGTCATTGTGTGTAGCGATCTGCTTGTGATAATTAATAATAATAATAATAATAATAATAATAATAATAATAATAATGATTTTTAAATCTGAAATGAAAGTAAGTTAAACTAGAGTAGTATAAGCACCCACAGATAGAGAGAGAGAGAGAGAGAGAGAGAGAGAGAGAGAGAGAGAGAGAGAGGGTCAGTCTGAACGTGTAGCGAACGTGAAAAGAAAATCGTAGTGGCACCTTTCATAGATTTCTTGTCATTTCGAGTGGGTATCTATTGATCCGAATCTATCCGTTCTTCACACTCGAAAATCGTTCCTCCTCTTCTGATTCTGCACTCTTAACTTCGGCAGATTTTTCTCGGACGAGGAATTGCCTTTGTTAGGTTTTTATCACTTTAGTTTTTCTTTTATTCCGGTTTTCGTACGTCATTTCCCCCTTCTTCTTCTTCTTCTTCTTCTTCTTCTTCTTCTTCTTCTTCTTCTTCTTCTGTTCTTTTTTTTTTTTTTTTTTTTTTTTTTTTTTTTTTTTTTGAGAAGAGGAAGGGTTATCATGCCCATTTTTTACTTTCGTAAATATTTTCGTTTGCTCGATTTCAAATCATTTCTTTCGTATATATTTTTTAATGGTATTATTTTTTCTTTCGTTTGCTTTCCTTGTGTTCTTCTTCTTGTTTTTTTTATTTTTATTTTTTTATTTTTATTTATTTATTTTTTTTTTTTTTTGAGAAGAGGAAGGGTTATCATGCCCATTTTTACTTTCGTAAATATTTTCATTGCTCGAGATCAAGTCATTTCTTTCGTATATTTTTTTTAATGGTATTATTTTTTCTTTCGTTTGCTTTCCTTGTTTTATTTTAGTCGATGTTTGCAATTCGTTATATCCTCAGGTAAAGTTTTATCAATATTACTATATTTTTATTTGTTATTTTCAATATATCCTGAGGTAATGGTTTAGTGTTTTCGTTTATCTCCACCAATGAAGTCGGGATGAGGTTATGTTTTCACCCCTGCTTGTCTGTTTGTCTGTTTGTTTGTTTGTGAATAACTTCCTGGCCACAAATTTACTTATAGAATAGTGAAACTTAATGAATTGTTATGTTAAGACGTGGAATTAATCCAATTTTGAAAGTCGTAGGTTAAAAGTCAAGGGCAAGGTCGAGAAAAAGGTTGAGAAATAGGCTGCCGTGGAGGAGGTCTGCACTCCCAGAGTGCTTTCCTAGTTAGAATATTGTTCTGCTGTCTGGTCTTCAGCTGCTGATCCTCATCTTTATTTATTGGACACAAAATTTAGGTCTATTATATTCTTGATTCCTGATCTGAATTTTAATCTCTGACACCGTCGGTGAGTTAGTTCTTCGCGGCCATTGCATAAGATTTTTCACAATTCTAACTATCACTTGCATTCATATCTACTCAAGCTGTTTCACCCTGTACATATTACTATGTACCATTAATTCTAAGTCTTAATTTCTCCATCATGAGGCTCAATACTCTGGTTGTTCCGGATTTTTTTTTCTTTTTTTTTTCTTTGTGGTGAATCTCTTCTGTATTTGGTTTGTTCAGTAATTACTTACTTCTTTAGTATGTTGTTAGCACTTATATAATAAGACTGAGGATTGTATAATTTCCGATATTTTAGCTTTAAAAGTAAAAACAAAAAATGCTCCCACCACCGACTCCTGTAGATGTAGGGATAATTGAATTTACGTAAACATTCAATCTTGTCAATACATGGATGGTGTCCATCTAGGATAACAGACAGTAATTGGCTACTTAAATTACCGATATCAATCAGTTTTAGGTACCTGGTATGTTTAATACTTGAATAGGGGCACCATTAATGAATGTCCTTCATTTTGGACTACAGTGTCCCATGGCCACTGATGGATATGGTCGTAGGTCCAACAGTCTCACTATAATTTTTTGGACCGAAACTTACGGTCTATTAAATTTCTTATTCCTGATCTAGATATTAATCTCTGGCACCGTCGTTCAATTAGTTCATTATGCATGTTGCATAAGATTTTTCATAACTCTGACCATCCTTTACATTCAGATCTCCCTGGACAATTCTATCCTGTTCGTAATACTAGGCAGGCAGTTAATTCTAATAGACAGGCCTTCTCCATCACGAGGCTCAATACTCTAGAAGTTTTATTCCAGCTGTTACCAAGTTGTGGAATGATCTTCCTAATCGGGTGGTTGAATCAGTAGAACTTCAAAAGTTCAAAGTTGGAGCAAATGCTTTTTTGTTGACCAGCCGGACATGAGTCTTTTTGTAGTTTATTTATGACATATTTGTTTTTGATGTTGTTAATAGTTTATATATGACATGTCTGTTTTGACGTTATTACTTATTTTATAATGATTTATTGTTAATTTGTTCTCTTCATTTATTTATTTCCTTATTTCCTTTCCTCACTGGGCTATTTTTCCCTGTTGGAACCCCTTGGCTTATAGCATCTTGCTTTTCCAACTAGGGTTGTAGCTTGGATAGTAATAATAATAATAATAATAATAATAATAATAATAATAATAATAATGATAATAATAATAATAATAATAGTAATACGCAGAAACTAGCAAACTCCCACAGTGTAAATACTCAATTGATTATGCATGATAATTATAAAAACTGGGACATAAGCTATATTCTAAAAGTGATTATTGTATAGCATATGATTATATTGCATTTGACAGTATGAGATAGGTTTTTTTTTTAACTATATACCATCTATATACCTATGCTCATGATTAAAGATAACTTTTAATAACAGTTGGAATTGATATCAGACTGTGGTTCTGGCCACCACCACCAGGATAACCACTAAGTGCCTGTATAGCTGCGATGATTGAAAACAAAATTAGAATCCTATTCTGTCGCACTACACAAAAGGGGCGATTGTTTAGCACGTACAATTAAATTGCTGGTATATACGTGAACACACAAACACACACATACAGTAGCGCTTACAATTAACTACTTTTCGAGTGGAGATACCTTAACGTAGTGAAAGGGTTTACGTATCACCATAGTTGTACTAGTCACGGACACCCATACTAGGTTGGTTTGCTGTAAGCGATCAGGCTAAATTCTCCTACCATCACTAATCCGCAGTGGTGATGAAAATAGTCAAACTCCAGACACAGATGAGGATATATATATATATATATATATATATATATATATATATAAATATATATATATATATATATATATATATATATTTATATATATATATATATATATATATATATATATATATATATGTATAGATATATACAGTATATATATATATATATATATATATATATATATATATATATATATATATATATATATATATCGCGAGACGTATTGGGAATTACATCCAAAACATTATGAAAATAAAAAAAAACGACATATTTAGAAGTTGAATATGAATTAACATTAGAATATGATCCTAAACAGAAGACAATATTATGTTGACAGTAGATGTGAATCAAACATAAGATTTAAGGTTTCACAACTGACCTGGAAAGAAGGATAAGAAGGGGAAGAGATTATCCCTAACTGAGTATTTATTAGACCCAAATTTCTCTGCAGAAGAGAAGGGGCGATATCTCGGGGCTAACTCGATATATCGATACTGAATGTATATTTCAATCAAGTTGAATGATGAAGGGAACGTCAGTTATGTCTAGAATGAATGTAAATCAAACTGAATACAGAATATGAGACGAGCTATCTCGAAACTGAAGGGGAATTGTGTTCGGATTTCTATAACGAAAATGGCTGTTAATTATATTAGATATTTGTATACGAGGAAATACGATATTTATAAACCTAATTTCAAATAATATACCATAAGATTAATTGTGAAGATATCTCCAAAATATCGTTTAATTTTTACTTAAAACGGCTCGATTGGAGTTTTAGTACTTCCAGTATCGTATGCAATTTCATCATCTCCTCCTACGCCCATTGCTGCAATGGGCGTTGGTTAGATTTCGCCAGTCCTCTCTATCTTGAGCTTTTAATCAAATACTTCTCCATTCATCATCTCCTTCTTCGCGCTTCATAGTCCTCAGCCATGTAGGGCTGGGTCTTCCAACTCTTCTAGTGCCTTGTGGAGCTCACCTGAACGTTTAGTGAACTAATCTCTCTTGGGGAGTGTGAAGAACATGCCCAAACCATCTCCATCTACCCCTCATCATGATCTCATCCACATATGGCACTCGAGTAATCTCTCTTATAGTTTCAATTCTAATCCTGTTCTGCCATTTAACTCCCAATATTTTTCTGAGGGCTTTGTTCTCAAATCTACTAAATCTATTGGAGATTGTTTCATTGTCTTACCGTGACTCATGTTCTTAGAGTAACACCTATCTCTATTGGAGATTGTTTCATTGTCATACCATGACTCATGTCCATACAGTAACACCGATCTCACTAAACTGATATATAGTCGGATTTTTATATGTAATTTCAGGCGATTTGATTTCCAAATTTTACTTAACCTAGCCATTGTCTGATATGCTTTTTTAAATTTTTCACTAAACTCTAATTTTAAAGACCCTGTACTGGAGATCATAGTTCCTAAATGCTTAAATGATTCTACCTCATTAATCATTTTTCCTTCCTATGATATTTCATCTTTCATTGCATACTCCGTTCTCATCATCTCTGTCTTTCTTCTATTTATCTTCAGGCCAAGTCCGTGTGATATTTTGTATGCAATTTATGTTCTAAAATAAGTTTTTTTTTTCTTTAAGGATCTATTATGTTAGTCATATACCTAACGACATCAAAATGTTCATTTTATGATTATTTAGTATCAATGAATAGAAGTTGTAGGTAATTGTATAGTTGCTTGGTTAATACATAGATTACCTCTTAATTCAAACAATATATTTGGATAAACCTTGAAATTTTGAGGTCTCGTTGTGACCCACAATTACTTCCTTCAAACTAAGTGCTTCTATGTATGTTCAATCTACCGGGGTCCAGACTTGGATAACTCTATCTTCGATTGTCTTCTTACCATTATGGCCACGATACAAGAAGATGGAAATGCCTCTGTTGTTCTTGTTGGTGATTTCAATGCTTACCATAGAGAGTGGTTAAATTCTGTTTCTCCTACTGATCGCCATGGCTTAAAGAGCTTTAGACTTTGACTCTGAATCAGGCTGTGAGCAAATGATATGTGAAGCTTCTCACAGGTCTGGTAACTGCTTGGACCTCATATACACTGACTCCCCTGGCGTTATAACTAGTAAGGTTGGTTCTCCAGTGGGGACATCTGATTATGCCTTGATTTCATTAGTAGTGAAGACTGAGCAGCCTGTTCCTGATTTATCATACTAGAAAAAAATTAGCTTTTTTTTTTTGAATAACTGAATAAAATAAAGGAAAGCTCGTGTAGGTATAAAGATAAAGTTGTAAGGAAAGTATGTTTCCAGGTAAACAGTGATAAATATATAGAATAGCAGCAAAATAATGTATGAGATTGTATACAACAAATTATTGTTGACAATATATAAAGACAATGATGTAGAAGGAAGAGCATCTGGGTTTAACCATGAAGAAAAAAAGAACATTTTTATAATTAAACAGGGAAAACAACTGACAAATAATATTTAAGCAAAGTATAGAATTAGTAAGATTTAAAGCACTGTATATGATGATATATATCTAACTCTATTGCGATCACAGGTAACTGTAAATAGAAGTTTTATTTAGAAAAAGTTCTCTCCTTAACAACAGGTGTAATGATAGACTCAAATTTGGTGTATATAGAAAGCCAACGATTATTTCCGCATATGTCCATTACTAAGCAAATAAAAGTAACAAAATTAAGAAATCAGGATCCAGAATTTGCAGCCCTAAATATATAGATGCCGAAATCAAGGAGATTATACACAAAGAATTATAGTAGTACAATGAATAAAGAAACTGCTTTAAAATGGGCTATTTTATAAATATGATATTTTATTATTGTAGGAAAATGTATAGATAAATTATTTTGAAAGGATCGGAGCGTGGTCTTAAACACATAGAAAAATAATAAGTATATAAATATCATATTTTATTAGAATTGAAAAAGTTTTGCAAGGTGATTCAAAGTTCTCTGAAAAGAAGGGATTAATACAAAAAATGAATAAGTAAATGGAAATTATGCATAAGAATGAAACTTCCAATGATTTATATAATAAAAAAATAGCAGATAAATGTTGCAAATTCAAGAAAACAGTAGTTATTTATTTAGAAATAGCAAGCTCAGGAAAACTAGATTATACATGGGAAACATAATTCCTGAAATTTGAAAAATTTAAAAAAAAAATGCAAAGAAATGTGGCAATCCTAACAAAGTCATAAAAACAGTATTTATTCAAGAAAATACATCAGTTACAGAGACCTCAGTCGAAAAAGGAGTAATGATAATCCAAATTGAAGTAATCTACGAAATCTGAATATCTTTCGAATTATTTATATCTAGATAAATGCCATAAACAGGTGATAAACTCTCCCATAAACGATAAGAGATAAGTCCTTGATTATTTATGTCTCGCATTAGATTTTTATCTCACGCGCAATGAGCATGTCGTTTATTCCTTCAGAGAATGGGCATAATGATGGTGATTGAATTAATGCTTACTTGAGAGAGAGAGAGAGAGAGAGAGAGAGAGAGAGAGAGAGAGAGAGAGAGAGAGAGAGAGAGAGAGATTCATAATTGATTTTAATATATATTTCGTTTTGTTTTATTTTATGGTATTTATGTTCGATAATTTATTCTTATGTTCTCCGTTTTTTAGTGTATTGGGGTCCTTTGTTTATTGTAATTCATTGTGTGTAGCGATCTGTTTGTAATAATAATAATAATAATAATAATAGTAGTATTAATAATAATGATAATAATAATAATAATAATAATAATAATAACAATAATGATAATAATAATAATAATAATAATAATAATAATAATAATGATAATAATAACAACAACAACAACAACAACAACAACAACAACAACAACAACAATAATAATAATAATAATAATAATAATAGTAATTTTTAAATCTGAAATGAAAGCGAGTTAAACTAGAGTGGTACAAGCACCCAGAGAGAGAGAGAGAGAGAGAGAGAGAGAGAGAGAGAGAGAGAGAGAGAGAGAGAGAGAGAAACGGGGGGGGGGGGTCAGTCTAAACGTGTAGCAAACGTGAAAAGAAAACCGTAGTGGCACCTTTCATAGATTTCTTGTCATTTCGAGTGGATAGCTATTGATCCGAATCTGTTCGATCTTCACACTCGAAAATCGTTCCTCCTCTTCTGATTCTGCACTCTTAACTTCGGCAGATTTTTCTCGGACCAGGAATTGCCTTTGTTAGGTTTTTATCACTTCAGTTTTCCTTTTATTCCAGGTTTCGTACGTCATTTCCCCCTTCTTCTTCTTCTTCTTGTTTTTTTTTTTTTTCTTTTTTTTTTCTTGTTTTTTTGAGAAGAGGAAGGGTTATCATGCCCCTTTTTATACTTTCGTAAATATTTTCGTTTGCTTGATTTCAAATCATTTCTTTCGTTTATATTTTTTAATGGTATTATTTTTTCTTTCGTTTGCTTTCCCTGTCTTCTTCTTCCTCTTGTTTTTCTTTTTTTTTCTTTTTTTTTTTCTTTTGAGAAGAGGAAGGGTTATCATGGCCATTTTTACTTTCGTAAATATTTTCATTGCTCGATTTCAAATAATTTCTTTCGTATATATTTTTTTAAAGGTGTTATTTTTCCTTTCGTTTACTTTCCGTGTTTTATTTTAGTCGATGTTTGCAATTCGTTATATCCTCAGGTAAAGTTTTATCAATATAACTATTTTTTCATTTGTTATCTTTAATATATCTTGAGGTAATGTTTTAGTTTTTTCATTCTATCATATTTATCTCCACCAACGAAGTCAGGATGAGGTTATGTTTTCGCTCCTGCTTGTCTGTTTGTCTGTTTGTTCGTATGTCTGTTTGTTTGTTTGTGAACAACTTCCTGGCCACAATTTTACTCAGAGTAGTGAAACTTAATGAATTGTTATGTTGAGACGTGAAATTGATTCAATTTTGACAGTCCTAAGTTAAAGGTCAAGGTAAAGGTCGAGAAAAAGATTGAGAAATAGGCTGCCGTTGCGGAGGTCTGCACTCTCAGAGTGCATTTCTAGTTAGAATATTGTTCTGCTGTCCGGTCCTCAGCTTCTGACCCTCATCCTTATTTATTGGACACAAAATTTAGGTCCAATATATTCCTGATTCCTGATCTGAATATTAATCTCTGACACCGTCGTTCAGTTAGTTCTTCATGGACATTACTTAAGATTTTTCACAGTTCCAACTATCATTTGCATTCATATCTACTCAAGCTGTTCCACCATGTACATATTGTTATGTACCATTAATTATAAGTCTTAATTTCTCCACCACGAGGCTCAATACTCCGGTTTTTTTTTTTTTTTTTTTTTTTTTTTTTTTGGTTTGGTTTGTTCAGTAGTTACCTACTTCTTTAGTATATTATTAGCACTTATATAATCAGAATAAGTATAGTATAATTACCGATATTTTAGCCTCAAAAGTAAGAACAAAAAAATGCTTCCACCTTCGACTCCTGTAGATGTAGTGATAATTGAATTCACGTAAACATTCAATTTCGTCAGTACATGGATGGTGTCCATCTGGGATAATAGACAGTAATTGGCTACTTAAATTACCGATATCGATCAGTTTTAGGTACCTGGTATGTTTAATACTTGGGTAGGGGCACCATTAATGAATGTCCTCCATTTTGGACTACAGTGTCCCATGGCCACTGATGGATATTATCGTAGGTCCAACAGTCTCACTATAGTAATACGCAGAAACTAGCAAACTCCCACCGTGCAATTACTTAATTGATTATACTTGATAATTATAAAAACTGGGACATAACCTATATTCTAAAAGTGATTATCGTATAGCATATGATTATATTGCATTTGACAGTATGAGATAGATTATTTTTAACTATTTACCATCTATATACCTATGTTCATGATTAAAGATAACTTTTAATAACAGTTGTAATTGATATCAGACTGTGGTTCTGGCCACCACCACCAGGATAACCACTAAGTGCCTGTATAGCTGCGATGATTGAAAACAAAATTAGAATCCTATTCTGTCGCACTACACAAAAGGGGCGATTGTTTAGCACGTACAATTAAATTGCTGGTATACACGCGAACACACACACACACACACACATAACACTTACAATTAATTGCTTTTTGGAGATACCTTAACGTGGTGATCTCCATAGTTGTACTAGTCACGGACACTCATACTAGATTTGTTTGCTGTAAGCGATCAGGCTAAATTCTCCTACCATCACCAATCCGCAGTGGCAAGCGTGGTGATGAAAATAGTCAAACTCCAGACACAGATAAGGATATATATATATATATATATATATATATATATATATACATATGTATATATACTGTATATATATATGTGTGTGTGTATATATACATATATATGTATATATATATATATATATATATATATATATATATATATATATATATATATATATATATATATATATATATATATGTATATGTATATACACATACATATATATATATATATATATATATATATATATATATATATATATATATATATATATATATATATATATATATATCTCGCGAGACGTAATATTAATTACGTTCTAAACATTATGAAAATAAAAAAAGACATTTAGAAGTTGAATATGAATTAACATTAGAATCTGATCCTACACAGAAGACATTATTATGTTGACAGTAGATGTGAATCAAACATAAGTTTTAAGGTTTCACAACTAACTTGGAAAGAAGGAAAAGAAGGGGAAGAGATTATCCCTAACTGGGTATTTATTAGACCCAAATTTCTCTGCAGAAGAGAAGGGGTGATACCTCGGGGCTAACTATATATCGATACTGAATGGTTATTTTAATCAAGTTGAATGATGAAGGGAACGTCAGTTATGTCTAGAATGAATGTAAATCAAACTGAATACAGAATATGAGACGAGCTATCTCGAAACTGAAGGGGAATTGTGTTCGGATTTCTATGACGAAATTGGCTGTTAATTATATTAGATATTTGTATATGAGGAAATACGATATTTATAAACTTAATTTCAAATAATATACCATAAGATTAATTGTGAAGATGTCTCCAAAATGTCGTCTAATTTTTACTTAAAACTTCGGGATTGGGGTTTTAGTACTTTCAGTATCGTATGCAATTTCACCATCTCCTCCTACGCCTATTGCCGCAAAGGGCGTTGGTTAGATTTCGCCAGTCCTCTCTATCTTGAGCTTTTAATTGAATACTTCTCCATTCATCATCTCCTTCGCGCTTCTAAGTCTTCAGCCATGTAGGCCTGGGTTTTCCAACTCTTCTAGTGCCTTGTGGAGCCCACCTGAACATTTAGTGAACTAATCTCTATTGGGGAGTGCGAAGAGCATGCTCAAACCATCTCCATCTACCCCTCATCATGATCTCATCCACATATGGCACCCGAGTAATCTCTCTTATAGTTTCAATTCTAATCCTGTTCTGCCATTCAACTTCCAATATCTTTCTGTGGGTTTTGTTCCCAAATCTACTAAATCTATTGGAGATTGTTTCATTGTCATACCATGACTCATGTCCATAGAGTAACACCGATCTCACTAAACTGATATATAGTCGGATTTTTATATGTAATTTTAGGCGATTTGATTTCCAAATTTTACTCAACCTAGCCATTGTCTGATTTGCTTGTTTTAATCTTTCACCAAACTCTAATTTTAAAGAACCTGTATTGGAGATCATAGTTCCTAAATACTTAATGATTCTACCTCATTAATCCATTTTCCTTCCTATGATATTTAATCTTCCATTGCATACTCCGTTCTCATCATCTCTGTCTCTCTTCTATTTATCTTCAGCCCATTTTTCATGTGATATTTGGGATGCAATTTATGTACTAAAATAAGATTTTTTTTTCTAAGGATTTATTATGTAAGTCATATACCTAACGACATAAAAATCTTAATTTTATGATTATTTAGTATCAATGAATAGAAGTTGTATTTAATTGTATAGTTGCTTGGTTAATACATAAATTACCTCTTAATTCAAACAATGTATTTGGATAAACCTTGAAATTTTGAGGTCTCGTTGTGACCCACAATTACTTCCTTCAAACTAAGCGTTCAATCTACAGGGATCCAGACTTGGATAACTCTATCTTCCATTGTCTTCTTACCATTATGGCCACGATACAAGAAGATGGAAATGCCCCTTTTGTTCTTGCTGGTGGTTTCAATGCTTACCATAGGGAGTGGTTAAATTCTGTTTCTCCTACTGATCGCTATGGCTTAAAGAACTTTAGACTTTGGCTCTGAATCAGGCTGTGACCAAATGATAAGTGAAGCTACTCACAGGTCCGGTAACTGCTTGGACCTCGTATACACCAACTCACCTGGCGTTATAAAAAGTAAGGTTGGTTCTCCAGTGGGGACATCTGATCATGCCTTGATTTCATTAGTAATGAAGACTGAGCAGTCTGTTCCTGATTTATCATACTACTGTAAAATTTATATACAAATCTAAAGCTGACTGAAATGGGATTTTGAGTGATCTTTAGCGCTTGAATTAGTCACATTTGTGTAGTAGAGTTGATCCTGTTATCCTTTTGAATGAGAATCTAGGCAACATAATTGATAGGCGTATCCCTTCTCGTATGGTAAGGTACCGAGTGAAGGACAAACCGTGGTTCAATGGTGATTATAAACCTGTTTATTTGGAGAAGCAGGAGGCCTATCATCTTTGGAAGGGTAACAGATCAGATTTGACTTTGAATAACTATGCTCAACTCAGAGCTTTTACAGAGAGAGTTTATTCTTCAACTGAAAAGGAATACAATTTATCCATAAAAGGAACCCTTTCTGGTACATCTCAGGAACATAAGTGATGGACTACCCTTAAATCTACGCTCTTTGGTGTACATGCAACAGTTTCTCCTTTACTTAAACCAGATTGCTCAATCACCCACTGTCCAAAGGAAAAGGCAATCCTTTTGGCTGATGTATTTGACAGTAAGCAGAGTAATGAGAAACTTTATCTTCTTCATTCCTTTTTTTTCCTTAGGCTAAAGTAACTGATTTAGCTTTTCGATTTCGTGAAATTAAAGCTCTCTTGATGGATCTTGATGCTTATGGAGGTGTAGACCCAAATGGTATTTTTCCTTTGTTTTTATGAAAACTCCAGATTTCTTAGCTCCAAAGTTATCTGTTATTTTGTGGAAGTTAGCAAGAAGAGGATCTTTTAGCACTAGTTGGATAATTGGTAATGTTACTCCATTATGTAAATTTGTTTGTGGTAGCTCAAGTCCATCTAATTACCGCCCAATTTCCATTACTCCCATATTATCTAAAGTTTTTTTAACTTCTTCTGGCAAAACGTCTTAATAGGTTTGCTGAAGGTAATCATCTGTTCCCTAGTTTGTAATTTGGTTTTCGTAAAGGCCTTGGAGCAATTGATGCTCTTCTTACAATCCCCAATGCTGTACAAAAATCCCTTGACTGTGGTCAGGAAGTTCGTATGATTGTCCTTGATTTTATTAGTACTGCCTTTGACCGTGTTAATCACGAGGCCCTTGTTTTCAAACTCAAACAGTTGGGAGTTGGTGGGTCGTTTCTTAGCATTATTGTTGAATTTTTAAGCAAGAGATTGCAAAGAGTTGTTGTTGATGAGCCCCATAGTTAATATATAAACGTGATATCTGGTGTTCCTCAGGGTATTGTTCTTGGTCCATTACTTTTCATACTATATAGACATGACATGGGATTTGGCCTAGAAAACAAACTTTGTGCATATGCAGATTATGCTACTCTCTTTGCATCAATTCCATCTCCTGAAGATAAACAATAAGTAATAAGAAAGTTTACGCACGTCACAACGAAGTACACACCAGCCATATTTCGATGACTGTTTGGTAACCCTGACAGTGAGGCATTTGGTGAACGAATGCCCCACCTTTGGCACCTTGAGAAATGGATATCTTTTTAATCCTCGATTTGAGGATGCTGGTTCATCCTTGTCAAGGTTCTTGGGCTGGGTGTGATGTACTATGCTAGTGGCATTTTTAGATTTATCTCAGCAGCAGGTCTTCTGGAAGCTATTTAACGATTAAAAAGATATCTTTGCTGTTATGGTTTCAAATGAAAGTTTCCTTTATTCTTTATTTATAACAAATGATATCGGTGTCAATGACTTTCTATGTAAGGATGCCAGAAAACTCAAAATTAGTAAACCAGTCACGCCAAGTCTCAATCTATTGGAACATTCAGCCTGGATGTTTGTCTGTTAATTATTATTTCCAGTATAGGAACCCCTTCCCTTATTATGTTACCCTGCCCGACTGCATGCCATTTTTGTAGGAAATGATGGACAGATCATATAAATTGAAAAGCGGGGAAGTACAGAATATAATGTGTCAAGGTAGCTGCCAGGTGCGAACAGAGAAGCGAGGTGAATACAAGTGAAATTTATTCAACAATGAGGGCAACAATGTAACAACAACAAAAAAACTCAAACCATATGAAATATGCGGGGGATGGCGAGATATGAAAAAGCAATAGCATTACATTTTATGAGCGTGAATGAAATACGTATGGTAGAATAATGTTCTATTAATACTTTTAATATCCAATATAACATACTTTTAGGATAATTACACTAAATATTCGTTTAGTAATCATATGAATAACCCAACAGCCTTTGTTATCTATTATAAATGTTCGTCTTATAAAATATAATTATTCAAGTTGGAAACTAAGAATGGGTTCGTCTTCGTTTTAAAAACTGGATACCCTCTGGCGTGGCCCAAGCTCTAGAAAATTCTTGATCCGACCCAGGCCCGTCTTGCCTCTTTGATGTAAGCTCATAAAAATATAGAATGGATCAGTCAAAAAGTCAAACGACCATTACCAGCTACAGAGAGAACGCTTTAAAGTACCATGTATTTAAATAAATAAACCATTACTGAGAATTTTATGTCCTTCATGATGTCATAGAAACAGTAATGTAAAGATAAATAAAAAAAAAAAAGGTCAAGGAAATATTTACTTATGAAGTGAATTTATATTCAGAATATTACATGAAGTTTAAAATATGGTGTGTGTTTCCTCCACTCTCTTACACTGTAAGGCTTTTGTCTTTTTATATTTCTTGCTCTCTCCGCACTGATAATAGACAAACCAGTTTAAGCTTGCCATCGTATGTTTCATATTATTTGAAATTTTTGTGGTATAGTTGCTCTCAACAGTTTGAATAAGCTTCACTTGCATTCACCTCCCCTCTAACAGCCGCCACCTCGCACAATTGGTGACCCCGACGTAATCAGTTGTGCGAGGTGACTGCTAGATACTATAGTCAATTCTTTTTAGTGAGGCAGATTTGCACCGACTCGCAGGCGTGCCCTTTTAACACGGAAAAGTTTCCTGATCGCTGATTGGTTGGACAAGATAATTCTAACCAATCAGAGCGCAGGAAACATTTCCGAGCTAAAAGGGCACCGCTGCGAGTCAAGTACAAATGCGCTTCATTAAAAAAAAAATTGAGTATAGTAGAGAAGCGAGGTTAATATAAATAACGAGCTTATTCAATAAATTAAGAGATTTTATACAAGCAGTTGAGAGCAAGAATGTCATAAGAATTCACTCACCTGAAACATGTGATGGCAAGCTTATACA
>NC_090760.1:20339583-20347083 GCF_036898095.1 Palaemon carinicauda
GTCTTTGGGAAATATAGAGGAAAGAAAAAGAATTCCATCTTTTGATTATTTAATGATGTAACTAGTTGACCGTCGTATTTTTTATTTCTAAGCTACATATTTCTGAGTGGGGATACGTTAACTTGGTGAAAATGTTTGGCATATCGCCATGATCACCAAAGCCGTACCATACTAAATTTTTTTTAATGAGCTGCATTTGCACGGACTCGCAGCGGTGCCCTTTTTGCTCGGAAAAGTTTCCTGCTATCTGATTGGCTAGAATTATCATTTCCGACCAATCAGCGATCAGGAAACTTTTCCCAGTTAAAAGGGCACCCCTCCGAGTCAGTGCAAATCTGCCTCACTAAAAAGAATCGACTATAGTTAGGACCTCCCGTGCTATGTTGGTTTGCAATCAGCGATCAGGCTAAAGAGTCTCCCACTGTTACCAATCGGCAGTGGCTAGTGTGTTGATTAAAATGGCCAAACCCTAACCGTAAATAAAGACATGTCTGAGGCCTTTGTCCTGCAGTGAGCACCGATGGAATAGCCCTAGGTGATCTTATTATGTGTCAACCGAATTTGAAGTTTCTCCTTGTTGACTGTCTGTTGATAAATTGAGTTGCGCAGAAAGTCGATCTATAAAAAAAAGCCCTAACCGTAACTAAGGATATGTCTGAGGCCTTTGTCCTGCAGTGAACACAGATGGAATAGCCCAGGTGATTTTATTATATGTGCCAAACGAATTTAAATTGTGTCCTTATTGACTGTTTGTTGGTAAATTGAGTTGCGCAGAAAGTCGATCTATTAAAAAAAAAAAAAAAAAAAAAAAAAATGAGTTGATTGGATATATTAAATGTCTATTAAATGTCTTATTTAGTTATGTTCGTTAATATAATCATGACATATCAGCGGGGAAAATACTATTATCGTCAATGTCTTTTTTATTCTAATATTCTTTCCTTAGTGTTTTTCAGTCATTGGTTTACATAAGAGTCGCGTTATTTTATTTATACTAGTGTTATTTTTCAGACATGGTTCTACAAAACGAAAATCTAGTTACATACTAGTGCCATAGCCTCTCTACCATGGTCCTCCACTGTCTTGAGTTAGAGTTCTCTTGCTTGAGGATACACTCTGGCACACTATTCTATCTTATTTCTCTTCCTTTTGTTTTGTTAAAGTTTTTATAGTTACTCAAGGAGATATTTATTTTAATATAACTGTTCTTAAAAGATTTTAGTTTTCATTGTTTCCTTTCTTATTTGGGCTATTTTCCCTGTTGGAGTCCTTGGGCTTATAGCATCCTGCTTTTCCAACTAGGGTTGTAGCTTAATAATAATGATGATGATGATGATACTACTACTACTACTACTACTACTACTACTACTACTACTACTACTACTAATAATAATAATAATAATAATAATAATAATAATAATAATAATGATAATAATAATAATAATTGTAATAATAAAAAAAATGATAATAATAATAATAGTAATAATGTATTTTGTCAATTTCCTAACTTAGTCAAACAAAAATAGTAGTTTTTAAATAATTCCATCTTGTATGTTGATATGGTGTTCATATGTCTTAAAGGGATTTGAGAAATATTACTTTTAAATACGATTTCGATGAAAGACAGGAGAGTGAATAGATTTGGAACAAAGAAGAAATTTAAAACTTTTTCCTATAAATTGTTCATAAATTTTGAATGTAAGTAAATTTGAATTTAAGTTTGTTCTAAAATTCCTTTTTGGCACTGATTAGTATTTGAATTTTTTTAAGATAATCTAAGAAATGAATGTTATAGACGAAATTTTTGATAACATGTCACATAGAAATTACACATTTAAATAGTTAAGAATTTGTTAATAATATTTTTATAGGCTTAGATTCAATTGCAATGAAATGTTACGAATCATCTTAAAAGATATTTAACCATATTTAAGTAGCGCTTATTTATGAAATGTAAATAAATATCCACCAAAATGCATTTAATGATATATTATTCAGAATATTCGCCGAGTTTAATATAAAGAGATAAGCGTTTTTATTTTTTTTTTCCGGCCGTAAATCTCAGCTTAAAATCCATAAACGCAGCAGATAATGCGAGACGAAAATGGTGATAAAATGGGAAGTGGAAATAAAGATATGTTTCCTTAACGAGAAGAACATTTTATTGAAGTAAATAGCATTAAAACATATTAGATAAGATTTTATGTTGAACGAGGTTAATGGGAAGAAGTTGGATTATCTGTCTGAAGAAGAAACGGAGATATATATATATATATATATATATATATATATATATATATATATATATATATATATATATATGTATATATACACACACACATATATATATATATATATATATATATATATATATATATATATATTTATATATATATATATATATATGTATGTATATATATATATATATATATATATATATATATATATATATATATATATATGATAAATTTTGCACATTTAAACGTGTTTTTCATATTCAAATAAGGCATACATATTTTTGATACATTAATGTCTGGATTCTCTTAACGACCTCGGGATCAGAGCTCCAGGCTAAATCACACAAAGACAACAGCTTCTGACCGGCCGGGAATCGAACCCTGGTCCGGCAAGCTTGTATAGAATAGAATACCACTTGGCCACGAAGAATCTTTCTTCGTGGCCAAGTGGTAGTCACTGGGTATACAAGCTTGCCGGACCAGGGTTCGATTCCCGGCCGGTCACAAGCTCTCGTCTTTGTGTGATTTCGCCTGGGGCTCTGATCCCGAGGTCGTTAAGAGAATCCAGACATTAATGTATAAAAAATATGCATGGCTTATTTATATATATATATATATATATATATATATATATATATATATATGTATATATATATATATATATATATATATATATATATATGTATACATATATATATATATATATATATATATATATATATATATATATATATATATATATATATATATATATATATATATATATTAAATTTTGCACATTTAGGCGTGTTTTTCATATTCAAATAAGCCATATATTTTTTATACATTAATCTCTGGATTCTCTTAACGACCTCGGGATCAGAGCCCCAGGCGAAATCACAAAGACAATGGCTTCTGATTGGCCGGGAGTCAAACTCTGGTCCAGGAAACTTGTATGAACAGTGACTTACCTGTGGTATTTCTCGGCCTTTTGTTTGACCTTGACCTTCGACCTTAACATATATTAATTGGCGTGGATTCTCATAAACTCAAATATGAACCAAGTTTGAAGTCTCTCTGACAACGATGTCCAAACTTATAGCTCATTACGTGAATTAAACATTTTGGTAGACCGTGACCTTAACCTTTGACCTTGACCTTCCAAAATTTAATAATTTTCAGATTTTTGCACAACAATTAATCCCTGCAAGTTTCATTACTCTACGATTAAAATTGTGGCCAGGAAGCCTTTCACAAACAAACACACACACATTAATATGGGTTTTTCAAAACATAACCTCCTTCAAACGTCGTTGGCGGAGGTATGAAAATGTTAGTGGGAAGGGATTATTTCAATGGCGAGATGAAAAGGGAAAACACATAGTTAGAGAGAAGGAGATAAAGAACACGAGGCGCTTTTGAAACATTATTGAAATTTATGGCCAGTCCATGAATTATGGCCCGCAATTACCTTCGCGGGGTGTATAAAATGACCCCAAACTCGGAGCGCTTTTGTTCGTCTTTCCATTGTTTCTTTGAACTTTTTTTTTTATTTTTTTTTTTTGTGATTATTGTTATTTTTATAGTTATTATTAATGGTGTGTTTACCTCTTCTTTGTCTTGTTATCATTATATAAAGGCTTTTATGGTATTTTATTTGATTATGATTTTTATTGTTTTTTTTTATAATTAACGTTAATAATGTTGTTACTTTATCTTATTATTATATACTGATAAATACACATATAATTTCTTAGTTCATTTAATTATGAATTACCTTAAACCATAAACATTTTATTATCAGGAAGTTTATCACTAAATTTTTTTATAGAATTAATTATAATATTTCTTTTTAATTTTGATAAAAAAAGGAATATTTTACAGTAATAGCTACTGATGGTTAACTGGATTCTTACCAAGAATCTCTGATTTTTGTTGCAATTCTAAAATAAAGTTGCAATGTCTGAAAAGCGTTTGTTTAATGGCAGTTTTCTTTAACGACAATAATAATAATAATAATAATAATAATAATAATAATGATAATAATAATAATAATAATAATAATAATGATAATAATAATGATTATTATAATAATAATAATAATAATAATAATAATAATAAGTACTACTACTACTACTACTACTACTACTACTACTACTACTACTAATAATAATAATAATAATAATAATGATAATGATAAAAATAATAATAACGTTACTACTACTACTACTACTACTACTACTACTACTACTACTACTACTGCGGCTAATAATAATAATAATAATAATAATAATAATAATAATGATAATAATAATAATTTTAGATTAGAGTTGCAATCTCTGAATAGCGTATGTGTAATGTCAGCGCTGCTACTACTACTACTACTACTACTACTACTACTACTACTACTACTACTACTACTACTACCACCCTTTAGATCCAAGGCATTGACCCATGCTGAGCTTTATTTAAGCAAACGTAAGAGACTTATCAGCTATTGTTTTTGTTTTGTAAAACAAAGCCTTAGAACATCCCAGATTAAATGCAATTTGCTTATTCTACTGAAATTGGTACTGGGAAAATATGTTGAAAGTCAATGATGGGCTAAGAATATCACCCTGAAAACATACGTTTGGAAAAATGTTTGTGGTAGTAATGTTCGGAAAGAGATATCGATAAGAGGCACGTGTCAATAATAATAATAATTGAACAGAAAAGAAAATGTCGGAAAAGGTTTCCTGTGTTTAAAAACAGATCACGGTGGCAATGGCCGGATAGAGTCCGTTTTGACTTTCTGAAAAAACAACTCAGTTACTCGTACATTTTACGAAACTGGTGGGAAGGTAATGTCTGGAAAGATATTTTGACTTTAGTGTCAGTAAAAACACCTTATTATTATTATAATTATAATTATTATTATTATTATTATTATCATCATTCCTTGCTAAGCTACAACCCTAGTTGGAAAAGCAGGATGCTTTAAGTCCAAAAGGGAAAATAGCCCAGTGAGGAATGGAAACAAGGAAAAATAAAATATTTTAAGAACAATAACATTAAGATAAATATTTCCTATATTAACTATAAAAAAAATTTAACAAAACAAGAGGAAGAGAAATTAGATAGAATAGTGTGCCCGAATGTACCCTCAGGCAAGAGAACTCTAACCCAAGACAGTGGAAGAACATGGTACAGAGGCTATGGCACTACCCAGGACTAGAAAACAATGGGTTGATTTTTGAGTGTCCTTCTCCTAGAAGAGCTGCTTACCATAGCTAAAAAGCCTTAACAATTGCCGGAACAGGAATGATGTCAGTGGTCTAAAGAAACTTGGAAAGGATATTATGAGGACATTTTTGAAGACATTTGAGGTAAGAAGAAACTGATACAGATTGGACGTAGAGTCTTGGAAACTACATCATTGAAATGTATCAGTGACATGCGTAGGATCCATAAAGGAAACTTGGTCGTTTATTAATACATATAGGCCTAGACATGTATCATATATTATAGAGGTATTTTGATTGATTTTCTTTTATTAATGCCTGAGAGTGCAATTAAAGTCAAGAATACAGCTTCGAGAGGTATTAGAGGAGTTAAGTATCTATTTCTTAGATGTTTTAATTATTATTATTATTATTATTATAATTATTATTATTATTATTATTGTTGTTGTTGTTGTTGTTGTTATAAATACTATCATTATAAATGGCAAAATACTTAATAGCAATCTAATAGATTAAAACAATTAACGCCCATTGCCATGAATATCACAAATAATATTGACAAGATCATTATCATCATTATTATTATTTGGTAAGCTACAACCCTAGTTGGGAAAGCAGAACGCCACAAGCCTAAGGGCTCCAGCAGGAAAAAAAACTGGGAAAGGAAAGGAGGAAATAAATAAACTACAATAGTAGTCAGCAATTAAAATAAGATATTTTACGAACAGTAACAACCTTAAATTAGAGCTTTCATAGTGTATATTTACTTTACATAAACTTCTTCTTCTTTGTCTGCATCTTTTTCCACATTATGTGGGGTCGATGTTTCTGGCCAGCGTTCTCCATCTACTTCTGTCCCACACTTCATCATATATATGCCCTAGCATTAATTCTAATCTCACAATTTCCATTGGTCACATTGGTTTTGGCTAATTTTTCATGGCCTGATGGCTTTCCTGCCGCCAACCCTCCCCATTTACCCGGGCTTGGGACCGGCACCAAGTTGAGGCAGGCTTGCCCCCCTCATTGGCTGGGTTACTTTACATAAACTACACAAGCTAAATAATAAATTCACTGGGAAGTGATAAATCTAAGGTAACTTGAGATCACAAATCAAGATTTACACCTGGACAGTAAAAGTTTGAAATTCGTGATGAAAATCAATGAAATAACTAAAAGGAAAAAATGGCTAAGAATTGGCATGAAAAGAAAACGTTCTGAAACGAGGAGGATATCATGTTTGATAGAAAAGAATGTGAGAAGCATCATAAATAAATAAACCAAGAATAATAGGATGCCTAGATTACAATTATGAAAATATAATATTCACAGAAAGGGTTAATACTTTACACGTGTTGAGTCAAAAGATTACTGCAATCAACAGTCTTTTCCATTTGCAGAAAAACATTGCTTAACCTTCTAACTTCTTTTGGACACCAACTGGAAATCGGGGAAGAAGAAAACATGACAGAAACATCTTTCCCTGTTCCTGGAAATCTTGTTTCATCAGATTGTTTTCCTCGTTCTCATCGGAAATATTAGTCAAACTTTCTTTTCTCAGACTTTCATGATGTGTCGTTATTTTCAAGGCTAAGGGTTTGCTGTTCTTGAAGGATAAGATTTGGCTTGTCATTTAAAGGGTTTCTCAGACTTACACGATATGTTGATATTTGTTTTTCTTAAATGGATAAAATTTGCATATAATTTAAAAGGTTTCACTGATTTCCATGTTGTGTTGTTATTTGCTGTTCATAAATGGGTAAAATTTGGCTATTCTTTTAGAGGGTTTCTTGAACTTCCACAATGTGTTATTTGGTGTTCTTAAATGGATAAAATTATGCTATACTTTTAAGGGGCTTCTTGAACTTCCACGGTGTGTTGTTATTTGGTATTCTTAAATGGATAAAATTATGCTCCTCTTTAAAGGGTTTCTTGAACTTCCACAGTGTGTTTTTATTTGTTGTTCTTAAATGGATAAAATATGGCTATTCTTTTAAAGGGTTTCTTGAACTTCCACAGTGTGTTGTTATTTGGTGTTCTTAAATGGATAAAATATGGCT
>NC_090760.1:20352083-20358836 GCF_036898095.1 Palaemon carinicauda
CGTATTTGCAGTTTGATGTACTCTATCCAAAATGCTGTAGATGCATCCCTGGGTCATGCCCAACATGACAACCAAGTTTGGTCAATATCGGTACAGTAGTTTTTTCGTAAAGTTGATTGCAAACACCCAACATGACAACTAAGTTTGGTCAAAATCGGCACAGTAGTTTTTGATTAAAGTTGCTCACAAACAACCAACAGGACAACCAAGTTTGGTCAAAATCGGTACTGTTGTTTTTCTGTAAAGTTGCTCGGAAACAAATAAATAAACAGCATCAGGGCTGAATAAAATCCTTTTGCAATATATGACATCATTTGTCGCAATTAATTTTATTCTACAAAGAAATACGTTTATGAGAGAAAACCTTTGTCTTGATCCATAGACAAATTCCTTTTATAATGGTTATTAGGCAATAAAATCAAGTGATTACTCGCTTCTCAGTAGGGGAGACATCATTATCAACGAAGTAAATGATTGAACGCTAGTCATTAACGATAAACAATTAATAATATCTCAATATGAAACAAACACCAAGCTTCGAGACACCTGAGATCAGTTGAACATCCAGATGTCGAGTAAATTGGAGCATGCTAACGAGATGATGTTCACTAAGGCGGTAATGGTGATTATGTCTCCATCAGACCTCTTGATCAACAGGTTTTACTCGCCAGCATTCAGCTGGTGAGCTGGAGGCTGCAGAAGATCATCGCCATCATCTCTTCCTCCTACGACTATTGTCGCAAAGGGCCTCGGTTAGAATTCGCCAGTCGTCTCTATCTTGAGCTTTTAATGTATTATTATTATTATTATTATTATTACTTGCTAAGCTACAACCCTAGTTGGAAAAGTAGGATGCTATAAGCCCAGGGGCCCCAACAGGAAAAATACCCCAGTGATGAAAGGAAACAAGGAAAAATGAAATATTTTAAGAACAGTAACAACATTGAAATATATATTTCCTATATAAACTATAAAAGCTTCAACAAAACAAGAGGAACATAAATCAGATAGAAAAGTGTGCCCGAGTGTACTCTTGAGCAAGAGAACTCTACCCCAAGACAGTGGAAGACCATGGTACAGAGGCTATGGCACTACACAAGACTAGAGAACATTCACCATCTTCTACTTCCCTCTTCTTAATCCTTAGCTCGAAGATACTGAAAGAATATAATGCTGTTTTGGATTTCACTGAAATGTTTTCAATTTCTTTAGATTACGAGATTGAATCGAAAGATTCTTTTTTAACATTTTTACCTCCGCCAACGAAGTTGGAAGGAGGTTATGTTTTCGCCCTTGTTTGTGTGTAAGCGTGTGTGTGTGATTGTTTGTGAATAGCTTCGTGGACACAACTTTAATAGCAGAGTAATAAAACTTGAAGGGATTAACTGTTATGTAAAAGGCTGGAAATGATTAAATTTTGAAAGATCAAGGTCACGGTCAAGCAAAATTTCCAATTCACGTAATCAGCCATAAGTTATGACATCGTTGTCACAGAGACTTCAAACTTGATTCATAATTGAGTTTATAAAAATTCACGCCAATTAATAAATGTCAAGGTCAAAGGTCAAGGTCAAGGTCGAGCAAAAGGTCTTGAAATAAGCTGCCGCGGCAGAGGTCTGCGCTCTAATTGAACGCCCCTCTAGTTCTCATCTTTTTTCGATTTTTTTTTTCTGACTGTTCCAATTGCTTTGATTCATTTTCCTTTTTTCGATTGATGATAATACTAGTAATGTATAAAACATCTATTTTAACATTGTTACTGATCTTAGTATATTATGGATTTTGTATTCATTGCTAATATGTAGTTTATTTGCTATTTCCTTATTTCCTTTCCTCGCTGGGTTATTTTTTTCCTGTTTGAGCCCTCGGGCTCAAAACTTCCTGCTTTTCCAAGTAGAAGTTTAGGTTGAATGATAATAATAATAATAATAATAATGATAGTAATAATAATAATAATAATAATAATAATAATAATAATAATAATAATAATAATAATAATAATAATAATAATAATAACCTTGTTTCAAATATTTAAGCCTGGAGTGTTCACATCTTCAGAAGAGCAATTGAATGATAAAGTAGAATTAATAATTTATTTCAGAAATTAATTTAAAAATGAACAAAGTCGTTTGAAAAAGCACATTTTAGATATTCAGTTTATCTCTGCAAAGTCGGGCTTTCATGTTCGTATATGGAACCAGAAAAGTAACTTTTTTCACATCGAGAGAAGAATTAAAATCAAAAGCAGATAGCCTACGTTTTTTATATACACAGTTGCTGTACGATAGAGTTGATAACCTTCGCTAGTGTGACCAGGGGTGACTTATCTAATAAATCAAGGGATTCCCAAATTTTCTGTTCTTCTGTACACCGTTAAAAATTTGCCTTAAAAATTTTGAAAATTGTGGAATAAATGTTGCCAGGCATTTACCTGAGACGAGCTGAGAGAAGGTTGTGACCCAAAGACAGGATGAAAGCAACTGAGTAACTTTGTTACAGAACACTCTCCTATATATACAAAAACTCAATGCAACAGGAAATTTCCTGTTCAAACCGACACCGCATCGCTTAACAGTTAACGGTGGGAAAAACATACATGTTATTTCAGGTTCTTTTTAGAGCGAGGGGAGAGCGAAGATACAAGCATAATATATACACAGAATGAAATGTCGTTAGTATGTACGAACGTGTGACACACTGTTGGTACATACCGTTTTAAGAAGGGATATATTGACGTAAAGGAGTGATATCACGGTCACTAGTCCTTAAACAATAATAACAGTAGGGTAAAAAATAAGGTCGTCTGTATTTACTGAAATACGACTGAGAACAGTATATTTTTACGGAAAATTACCAATTAGAATTGCGGTTTTCTTTAACAGTGTACTTCTTGGACATTTACATAGATTTCTTTGTGCCACTAGAATTAAGGATGAAAAGAAAAACAATGAAATTAATATTATAATATGATTTTATTATTCAATCTCAATGCAGATTACCTTTCGTATTGCCCAGTAGTGGCTATTCTCTCATATCCAATGTACCTCGAGAAGAGTAAAATGTACCACTTGTGGTACATGTACCCCAGGTTGGGACCCCCTGCAATAAGTAGTCTGTTGATCAGTGAATAGACGCAGATTACTTTACTGTTGAATTGATGCAAATATTTGAATCGTATGATTCAGTGGCTCCATTTCCTGCTCCGACGAAGCTTTGGAATTTTCTTCTGTTTTCTGTATTCCCTTCCTTCTTTTTCATTTTATTGATTGGATGCTAATTAAGCATATTCCAGAGTCCACTCCGTTGATATATCTAAGCGGATATGATTCAGTGGCTCTTGTTTCCTGCTCCTACGAAGCTTTGGAATTTTCTTCTATTTTCTATATTCCCTTTTCTTTTTCTTTTTCATTTTATTGATTGATTGTTAATTAAGGACATTTCAGCGTCCACTCCTTTGATATATCTGAGCGGGTATAATTCAGTAGCTCTTGTTTCCTGCTCCTACGAAGCTTTGGAATTTTCTTCTGTTTTCTGTATTTACTTTCCTTTTTTTTTTTTTTTTTCATTTTATTGAGCGATGGTTAATTAAGGACATTTCAGCGTCCACTCCTTTGATATATCTAAGCAGGTACGATTCAGTGGCTCTATTCCCTGCTCCTGCGAAGCTTTGGAATTTTCTTCTGTTTTCTGTTTTCCCTTTCCTTTTTTTTTCATTTTATTGATTGATTGTTAATTAAGGACATTTCAGAATCCACTCCGTTGATATATCTGAGCGGGTGTGATTCAGTGGCTCTTGTTTCCTGCTCCTACGAAGCTTTGGAATTTTCTTCTGTTTTCTGTATTCCCTTTCCTTTTTTTCATTTTATTGATTAATTGTTGATTAAGGACATTTCAGCGTTCACATCTTTGATATATCTAAGCGGATATGATTCAGTGGCTCTTGTTTCCTGCTCCTACGATACTTTGGAATGTTCTTCTGTTTTCTGTATTGCCTTTTCATCAATTTTTTTTTTTTTCATTTTATTGAACAATGGTTGATTAAGGACATTTCAGCGTCCACTCCGTTGATATATGGAAGCGGGTATGATTCAGTGGCTCTTGTTTCCTGCTCCGACGAAGCTTTGGAATTTACTTCTGTTTTCTGTATTTCCTTTCCATTTTTATTTTTCATTTTATTGAACGATGGTTAATTTAGGACATTTCTGCGTCACTCCGTTGATATATGGAAGCGGGTATGATTCAGTGGCTCTTGTTTCCTGCTCCTACGAAGCTTTGGAATTTTCTTCTGTTTTCTGTATTTACTTTCCATTTTTATTTTTCATTTTATTGAGCGATGGTTAATTAAGGACATTTCAGCGTCCACTCCGTTGATATATCTAAGCGGAATTGTTGAAGAAAAGCCTATTAGTATGCTAATTCCCCACATCAAGCCAAGGGGAAAAAAATTGACGAAATGACACCGCTCGGGAAATGAGCATTTAACCCCTTTTTACATTTGGACTGGGAGAGCATTTCCCCCTAAAAAAATATTAATCTGAATAACTTTCTATCTAATTGGACGGAGCGCTGTAACTGCATATTACGCGCTAATCAACTTGGATCTGAAATTAGCAAAGCAAATGCGCGCAAATTTAACGAAGCATTCGAGTCATATTATGTAATAAGTTTTTTTTTTCCCTCACTATTTGTATGTGATGACTTCATTATACCAGGATTCAAACCGCGCCAAGGTCTGTTCAAAGACGAGATGATAAAATTAATATTGACAGAGATTACGAATTAGCATTAAAGGCGTATTGTGCAAGTTTTCTTGCAACGAAAGTTTTTCATTGTGGCAACATAGGAGTGGCATTACCATTTGCTGGTGGCTAATAGATAAACGGGCAATTATCATCATGAGCATTGGGTACGAAATTCTTTTTATGTGTGATGGTAATTTCTATTCAATTAGTGGTGCCTTGTTTGTGACAGGAACATGTCTGTAATTATACAGTGAATTAGTTCACATATTGATACACTCACAGTTATGACTGAGCGAACGAATACGCATGTATGTTCTCATATGTTTATGTGTGTGTATATGTATGTGTATATATATATATATATATATATACATATATATATATATATATATATATGTGCGTGTGTGTCAAGACACCTGCTCTTTTTTTTATAAAGGAGAGAAATATAATTACATATATATGTATGTGTGCGTGTGTGTATGTGTGTCCGTGTATGTGTGTAAGTAGTAATTACGACATCTGACACTCAATAAGCATAAGATATGTTCTATAGTAACAGAAGGAAAAGTGAAAAGGCTTGATTGAACTATATATATATATATATATATATATATATGTATATATATATATATATATATATATATCATCTGTTGTTAGTAACCTGCAGGACAAAGGTCTCAGACATGTCCTACTAACCACGATTTTTTAGCTTGTCAATCCATCGTCTTTTCCCTTCTTATATTTATGTATAATATATATATATATATATATATATAAATTTGTGTATATACATATGTAATACATGTATATATATGTATGTATGTATTTGTATTTATATTTGCTTGTTACTGTGTGCGTATGTATGTATATATTGGACAAAAAAGTCTGAGGAATCCGTAGGTCGGAATTCCAATAGGTAACAAAAAGTAAAAGAATTTCCAGAGATATTTTTTGGAGAGAGAGGAGAGAGAGAGAGAGGAGAGAGAGAGAGAGAGAGAGAGAGAGAGAGTACGCATGGGAAAAGACTGGAAAGTTTACATAGAAAAGAACAGCTTGAAAGAATGAATATTAATTTCCTTTCTTTTTGAAGGAATCTGCATTCACGAAGTTGCTTTGTTTTTCCCATAAATATTTTCCTTAGTTTTCTCTCTCTCTCTCTCTCTCTCTCTCTCTCCTCTCTCTCTCTCTCCCATGTTGCAATAGTTATACTGTATATTCCTTTTGTTTTAATAATTTTACATTATCCTTTCGGTATTAAATGACTCTCTCTCTCTCTCTCTCTCTCTCTCTCTCTCTCACTCTCTCTCATGTTGCAATAAATTTATATATTCCTATTCTGTTGTAATAATTTCATATTTTCCTTTCAGTATTTAATGACCTCTCTCTCTCTCTCTCTCTCTCTCTCACTCTCTCTCTCCTCTCTCTCTCTCTCTCTCTCATGTTGCAATAGTTATATATTCCTTTTCTGTTGTAATAATTTCATATTCTTCCTTTCGGTATTTTAATGACCCCCCTCTCTCTCTCTCTCTCTCTCTCCTCTCTCTCTCTCTCTCATGTTGCAATCAAGTTACATATTCCTTTTATGTTGTATTAATTTCATATTATCCTTTCGGTATTTAATGACTCTCTCTCTCTCTCTCTCTCTCCTCTCTCTCTCTCTCTCTCTCATGTTGCAATCAAGTTATATATTCCTTTTATGTTGTATTAATTTCATATTATCCTTTCGGTATTTAATGACTCTCTCTCTCTCTCTCTCTCTCTCTCTCTCTCATGTTGCAAAAAGTTATATATTCCTTTTTTCTGTTGTAATAATTTCATATTTTCCTTTCGGTTATATAATGACCTCTCTCTCTCTCTCTCTCTCTCTCCTCTCTCTCTCTCCTCTCTCTCTCTCTCGTGTTGCAATAAAGGTATATATTCCTTTTCTGTTGTAATAATTTCGTATCCTTTCGGTATTTAATGACCCTCTCTCTCTCTCTCTCTCCTCTCTCTCTCTCTCTCTCTCTCGTGT
>NC_090760.1:20359336-20371836 GCF_036898095.1 Palaemon carinicauda
CAAAATCCATACAATTAAAGAAATTTGGGATGAGGCAACTTTCCTCGGATCGTGACCTGCGGGTGTACTGTCAGGATCCGCTCTGCGAATAAAATATGTCATTTTCGCTCTGAGTTGATTCAGAGATAAATTTGAGCCTGATGTTTCTCCCCTGAATAGTTGACTACCCTTGAAGTCTGAAGTTCTACGAAGATAGACCTTTAGGCATTCTACTGGACATAGAGATGCATCTTCTTTCAGAGGACAGATTCTCCAGGGACCCCACCTATTGGTGGGTAACTCATTCTTGGCGAGAAACGTAGGATCCGGAAACAGGTTCAGCTCCCCCCCCATCCAGGAACTGAACACGACCTGCCTCTCTCGAGAGGGCTACGATCTCACTAACCCTGGCCCCGGACGCGAGTGCAAATAGGAAAATAACTTTTTGCGTCAAATCCTTTAACGCACATTCTTCATTGCTCAACAAGGAGGCGAAATGAAGAACTTTGTCTAAAGACCATGAGATGGGCTTTGGAGGTGCTGAAGGTCTGAGCCTAGCGCAGGCTTTCGGAACTTTATTAAAGATCTCGTTACCTAGGTCGATCTGGAAGGCAAATAAAATGGGTCTCATCAAAGCCGATTTACACACTGAAATCGTGTTAGCTGCCAATCCTTGGCCATGGAGGTGGATGAAGAAAGATAAGCAGAAATCTGTTGAGATCTCCTGCGGATTCTTTGCCTTTACAAAGGCCACCCATTTTCTCCAAGATGACTCATATTGCCTTCTAGTCGATTTGCACTTGTATTCCTCTAGGAAGTCTATGCTGGCTTTCGAAATCCCGAAGCGCTTTCTCACCGCTAGGGCGAGAAAATCATGAGCTGCAGGGGTCTGGGTTTTCTGTAATGAAGCACAGACAGTCGACTTCTGGACTCGCTGGGTCAGAACTGGATGTGGTAGCGGCACGAACTTCATCTGTAGTTCCAACGCCAAGGGGAACCACATGCTGTTCGCCCACTTGTGGGCCACTATTGCCGCTACCCCCTGAAGGATCTCAGTTTGTTGAGGACCCTCAACAGAAGGTTGTGAGGAGGGAACAGATAAATCCTGGACCATCTGTTCCAGTCGAGGGACATTGCGGTCCACTGCTTCCGCTAAGGGGTCCTCGTACGGGGACACGTACAGGGGCAACTTCTTGTTGTCTTTCGTCGCAAAGAGGTCTATTTGCAGTTCTGGGACTTGATTCAGAATGAAGGAAAATGATCCTGCGTCTAAGGACCATTCCGACTCTATCGGTGTGAACCTGGATAGAGCGTCCGCTGTCACATTGCGGACTCCTTGAAGGTGAACTGCCGACAGGTACCACTTCTTCTTTTCCGCCAATCGGAAAATGGCTAACATCACTTGGTTGAGAGGTGGTGACCTCGACCCTTGTCGATTCAAGCATCTCACAACCACCTCGCTGTCTGTCACCAATCTTATGTGGATCGAGTGACGCGGGGAGACTTTCTTTAAGGTAAGGAGCACTGCCATAGCTTCTAGAAAGTTTATATGAAAGGTCCTGAATAGCTTGGACCAAGTCCCCTGGACTTTTTTCCGATGAGAGTGACCTCCCCATCCCTCCTTTGAGGCGTCTGAGTGAATCGTCAATGACGGGGGAGGTGGCTGAAGAAGAACAGACTTCTTTAGATGTCTGGCTTGGGACCAAGGTCTGAGAGAGTACGTAGCCGAGGCGGCACTGGTCTTCTCAGGTCTCTTCGCGCGTTTGATGCATACCTTCTCCAAACTCCGGTTGCATCCTTTAGCTGTGCTCTTAGCACTGGGTCTGTCACTGAAGCAAACTGGAGAGAGCCTAGTACCCTCTCCTGTTCGCGTCTTGATATCCTTTCGGAATCTAGAAGTCTCTTGACAGAGCCCGCTATCTCCTTCCTTTTCTTCATTGGGATGGAGAAACTGTGTGACAAAAGGTCCCAGTGGATTCCCAGCCACTGGAACTTTTGGGATGGAGAAAGTCGAGACTTTTTCTGTTGATCTTGAAGCCTAGGTACTCTAGGAACTGGATCACCTGACTGGAAGCTTGCAAGCATTCGGTCTCGGATGCTGCCCACACCAGCCAGTCGTCCAGGTAGGCTACTACCTGAATTCCCTTTAGGCGTAATTGTTTGAGAGCTGCGCTCGCAAGCTTCGTGAAAATCCTTGGGGCTATGTTTAGCCCGAATGGCATGGCTCTGAAGGCGTACAGTTTCCGTTGTAGCCTGAACCCTAGGTAGGGGGAGAGTCGACGGCTGATTGGAATGTGCCAATAGGCGTCTGACAAGTCTATAGAGACTGAGTATGCCCTCTTGGGCAGTAAGGTCCTTATGTGTTGCAGTGTTAGCATCTTGAATTTGCAATTCACTATGAACTTGTTGAGTGGTGACAAGTCCAGAATGACTCTGAGCTTTTCCGAGTCTTTCTTGGGAACACAAAACAGCCTCCCTTGGAATTTGATGGACTTCACCTTTCGGATCACATTTTTCTCCAACAGTTCTTGAACGTACTCCTCCAAAATGGGGGTGGAGTGTTGGAAAAACCGAAGGCATGGGGGTGGAGTGCTGTACCAGCTCCAACCCAGTCCATTCTTGAGTAGGCTTTGGGCCCAGGGATCGAAGGTCCAGCGATCCCAAAATTTCATCAGTCTCCCTCCTACCGGTATCATTTCACTTGGACTGCCGTCCTGAGGTCTTGCCTCCCTGACCACGACCACCTCTGAATCCCCTTCCCCTTGAGGGGCGCCTAGACGAGCCTCTGGCTGCTCCTCTAGGTTTTGCACGAAAGGAAGAAGACTGTCCTTCGAACGTTGGGGCGAATGTGGTTGACTGACCTGGCACCGCCTGGGGTACCCACTGAAAGGCAGTCTGGGTTTGTGCCACCATCTGGGGCACTGGAGGCAAAGGCAATTGCAGTTGCTGTTGCTGTCTATAAGGCTTGGCTGGCCGAGATGGTAGCCTAGTCTTCATATTCTTCCTCTTTGGTTGAGGACCCTCATCCGGGGAAGATTTTCTTTTGATAGCCAGGCCCCACTTCTGGAGAAGATTTCTATTCTCCACGGCGGCCTTATCAACAACCTCTTTGACCACATCGGTAGGGAAAAGGTCTTTTCCCCAAATGTTGGAGGAGATTAACTTCCTTGGCTCGTGTCTCACCGAAGCCCCGGTGAACACGAACTCCCTGCAAGCTCTCCTTGCCTTGACGAAGCTATAAAGGTCCTTCGTCACTGTGGCTAAGTGAGACTTAGCCACTACCATGAACATTTCATGGACCTTGGGGTCACTTGCCATCGTCTCGAGAGTAGTCTGATGAGACATTGAGGCAGCCAGTCTTTCTTTTGTCTCGAACTCTCTTCGTAAAAGAGATTCGGACAGCTTGGGGAGGTCCTCGCCGAATTGCCGTCCGGCAATATCAGCCTCCAACTTTCCCACTGAGAATGTCAGATGGACATCCTTCCAGTCTTTGTGGTCCATAGGTAGAGCCAGCGACAAGGGTTTACACTCCTCCAGGGAGGGGCAAGGCTTGCCGGCCTCGACTGCCTTTAGGACAGCCGCAAACCCTTTCTGTAAAAAGGGGAAGGCTCTATCAGGAGAGGACACAAACGAAGGGAGCTTCTTGCTCAATGCAGCTACCTTCGAATTCGAGAAGCCCCTCTCTTTCATCGAGGATGAAAGTAGGGCTTGAGCCTTAGCGTGGTCCATAACAATGACCTCCTTCGGCTCTGTCTCTTCCCTTGAAGCTGGTTCTTTTCTCAGCCGGACATAGCAGTCCGGATATGATGCCTTGCTGGGCCAGAATTCTACCTCCTCTAGGGGAACTGAACCCAGCTTATCCGAAATGACGATCTTTCCAGTCGTCATCGGCATGTGCTCAGCATACCTCCATGGGTTAGCATCTGAGCATATGGGAAGGTCTTTCACATTGAGCCTTTTCCGGGGCCCATGTGATTCTGCCAGGGACTGCATACGCAGTTCCATTGCAGCCGCCTTCTCCTGATTCTCCTTCTGCATTTGTTGGATCATTCCAACAATCGAAGAGAGGGCCTGTCCCAGTTCTACTGGGAGGCCAGCCGATGTTGAGGGGATAGGCTCCGGCATCTGAACCGGAGTAGCCGACACCTCGTCGACCTCATCCTCTACGACATCCGGGGTTTGAACTTGATCCTGACCTTCTGCCAGGAGGTCTTCTTCCAAACGATCGTCCAGGTCAGACATCCTGTCACACAACTGGATGTCTTGCATCGCATCTGCGACTTCCTCGTCCACCTGGACTTGATCTTGAAGGATCTCCTCTTGAGGCTGGGGAATCACTGCCTCAGCTGATGCCTGGGGAAAAAGATACGCCCTCATCTTCTCACTTGGAAGATAAGGGCCAGAGGTGTTCTTCTTGAAGCCCCTTACCCAAGTACGAAGCTTTTCCCTAGCTATATCCCTTGATTCCGCCGTTCTAGGGGAATCAAAAGCCTCAGTAATCAGGTTAGTGCATACAGTACATACCTGAGGGTCCCAATACTGGAGATCATCCTTGGAGACAGCGCATGCTGCGTGTCTCCTACAACACTCATGTCCGCAGAGGTTCTTGCTGCGGACATTGCAGAAAACATTTCCGCACTTCGGAGGGTCCTCCTGTAAAGAGAAGAAATTTCCATGAGTATCAAGTGAACTATGTATCACTGGATATGCATAGTATAGCATAACAATTCATAAATGAAAGACACACACTTGTGTTTCCTTCACAACCCATTGTTGCAGCCTTCCAGATAATAAAATCAAAAATGGTTTATCTCTACTAGAGTAACCAATGCAAGGTTTCCAGAGGAAACAGGTGGAGCTCACACCTAGGCAATGATTTTAAAAATCCTGGATAATAGACGGGGAAGAACTCTGCTTCCTGTCTGAGGGCAACAGCAAAGGGCCGTGTAAGAAAACACAATAGTGTTAGAAGATACAGTGCTGTACCTAAACTTTTACTATAGTTTTCTTCTTACTGTATATGCTATACAGAAGAATACTAGTACAGTACAGGAGGATGTGTGCCGGCCTGCCTTTGCCGGCCGGCACACACCACAATTAGCTTTAAAGTATACTACTTAACAGCTATAGGGCGGCAGCCCTCTGGTTCAAATGCCTGTGCCGGCGGCAGCAGCTGCCGGCCAGCAACAGCCAGTGTTGGCCGGCAATGATTGCCGGCCAGCAACTACACAAGGTAGTACCCAGCTGCCGGCCACACTCTTGGTGACCGGCAGACAAGGACTGACATAAGCCGGCCGGCAAAGGTACAAGACCGATGCCAGCCGGCAGCAAAAGAACCAGAAGACTACACCTGCCCGGCTGCCGGCCTCATAGGCCGGCTGCCGGGACAGGTACAGCACTAGAAGAAAATAGAATGGATGCCGGGATAAGAGTGTACACAACCCCCCAAGCCCGGCAACCGAAAGAGTGCATATAAGGAAGGGGAGAAACTTAATTCAGGCTTCCTTGACCAATGCCGTCCGGCTCTGCCGGCAGGCATGGATGAGGGACCAAGAGAGGTCCGGGCAGCACTCGAAAACATAAGACCCTTGCCGTCCAGCGTCTCTGCCGGCCGGCAATGGGCTTAGTCAATCCATATCCCAACCTATACTAGGTCCAGAAGTAGAATGACATATGGTACAGTAATACCCCTGCCGGCCAGCTCTGCCGGCCGGCAAGGTACAGTACAGTAATGGCTAGGCCATTACGGAGATAGAGGGGGAAGGGACAAGAGGGTCCTGCCAACCTTGCTTTAGTGACAGATCACCCGCAGCCAAGAACTCTGTCTTAGCCTAAGGGAGATCTAAGGGAAAGGGCCAGCGCAGTAGTATAATACCTGCCAGCTTCCAGAGCACCAAAGCAAGGAAGGCGTTGCAACTCCCAAGGGAAGATTTATCCTCCCTGAGAACAGCAACAGGACTTAGTCTGGTCGATCACACAAGAAGGAATCATAACTACAGAAACCTTCGACAGTGACCTAAGGGAGCTCAGCTCCCTTTGTAAGTGTTAGGTCAGCGAGGGAGACTCTGCCCCAAGCCAAACAACACGGACTCAGACTAAAAACTCTGTTGTTCTGTCCCTCTTTGAACCAGACTCTGCTGGAACAGGAAGGTACAGTAACACCCTAGTATAGTTTTATCGAAAATAAATTCGGAAAAAACCACTTAGGGATAAGCCCAAGGCTTAAACAGAGGGAAAGGGATTGCATACCTTCTCCGAAGAAAAGAAAGCAACCGGGGAGTATAATAAAGTATACTAAGGCTCCATAAGCAATTAGCCTAGGCACCAAGAGAATCGATTACCTAATTCACCGAAACTCTCACGTATACAATCTTGGAAATATTCCACACAGTCTAAAATGTATAAAATATAGCCTAAAGCTTCAATAAAATTTTAATTACACTCGGAAAAACCATAATCATGCATTAAGTACTAGGACCAAACGACTAGGCTACATGGCCTAGCGTAGGCCAGAATGGCGAATACTTCGCCAAATAATACTAAGCACGAAAGGAAATCCTATGTAAAGCTAAATAGCTAAATTTTATTAAGCAAAACAACCAGGAATGTCACTCTGACTAACTAATTTATACCTAGCGAGTGACAGTGTCCAGGACACCTCTGGTAGGCTACGGCTCTTGTATCAAAGATTAATCCTATTAATCACTCAAAATTTTACCAAGAGCCTACATTTATACATAACAGACACTATACTCAACTTATTCGAGGTCAACGAAGACGAAGAAGCCATGAAAAGCTGAATAAATCCAAGATTTGCGAGAAAAACAGGAAAAAACACCGAGTTGTTAAGCTACGAAAAAGGAATACAGATGGCGCCAGGATTGGCGCCAGGCACGCATACGAATCGGGGGATAGGGAAGCCTTGGGAGCGGCTCCCCTTTTTCTTTCCCGAATTCGTATCTCGTCAATCTCCCTCCTACGAGACGAATCTCTGTTCAGGTCGTAGATTGCCATGTGACGTGTCTAGAATACGTCCTCTGATATGTCGCGATATCCCTTTCACGAGGGATACTCGCTCCAGGAGTTAGAATTCTGGTACCTTAAGGTAAATTCTCTGGGAATATCGCCGTAGTTGTAATATACCCTAGGAAGCTACCCTATAGGAACTTCCATCAGGACGACATGGCTTGAGCCCAAAAATATATATATATATATATATATGGTCATATATATATATATATATATATATATGAAGGAGATAGAGAGGTCTTATCTCTTATTTTTTTAAGAAATGCAATTGCTTTCATGAATAGTTAACGAAAAATATAATCACACTGATATATTTGAATTCCCTATTACATTTTTATATGGAACATCCTTCAATATTCTGGAAACTGACTATTCCAATTAATATACGTGGGAATGTTATATTCCTTGTTTGCATTATTCTAGCAGCTGCTCTCTCTCTCTCTCTCTCTCTCTCTCTCTCTCTCTCTCTCTCGTTCTACCAAAGAGCAAATGGAGTATCTGTGAATGGACTAAAAAGTCTTTGAGACATCCAAAATCCTAATAACACACACACATACTCTCTCTCTCTCTCTCTCTCTCTCTCTCTCTCTTCTCGTTCTACCAAAGAGCAAATGGAGTCTCTGCGAATGGACTAAAAAGTCTTTGAGACATCCAAAATCCTTATAACTCTCTCTCTCTCTCTCTCTCTCTCTCTCTCTCTCTGTATATATATACATATATATATATATATATATATATACATATTTGTGTTATATATATATATATATATATATACATATATATATATATATATATATATATTACCTGTATCCAAAATTTTATATTATTTGGATGTTCCCAAGGATCACACAAGACCGCTAACTACTTTCCAAGTTGGCGTTGGAATTGTATTTCTTTTGGGTGGAGAACCCATGTTCCAAAGATGTTCAATGACCACCTAAACACAATGTTAGAACGATATATGCCCGTTTTCATCGCAAGTTGAAATCATTGATATTAAATGTTATCAATAGGGGTATTACCATCATCATCATCACTTCATAAATGTTAATAAGCAAACCTCGTCAAGCCATACATTAAGATCACCCAGTTGCCACCTCTCCACCATCATCTTTAACCCCCACCTGGTTATATCCCTCTACCCTTATCCCCAATGTTTGAGGTTTAAAGGTCTCACAGTTATGATAAGATCCTTCTGGTGGAAGTTTTTTAGTAAATGAAAAACAAAATACTAAGATGACAATATTTCATACAGTTTGCTTTCCAGATGTTTAAAATTATATCAAAACTATAGATAACGAAGTAAATATGCGAAAGACTGATTGAACAAATATCGAGAGTAATGGATTTTTTGAAGAGCTTACCGGGGGAGCACTTTTACGGTGTTGGACATCAGGACATGAAACGACAAATAAAATCGTAATAATACGAATGCCCAATGCTAAAGAAATATTTCCTTTTCCCTTGGGAAGGGTGAAGCCAGCTAGACTTGGACCTTTGAGCATTGAGCAACCGTCACCAGGGAAGGGGGTTCGCTTGGAAGTGAGCGACTTGCCCAGAAAATTTGATTGATTGACTGATTGATTAGGAGTTTTTTGTCACCCTGATATCTAAGGTTATTGACGGTGAACCAGATAATTTGAGTAAACAATGTGTTGATAGGCCGCAGTGTGTAATTTTGTGGAGAGAGAGAGAGAGAGAGAGAGAGAGAGAGAGAGAGAGAGAGAAATGCTTAAGAAAATGCAAACGAGAGATATTTCCGTGTTATGAATATCAATATGAATAGTCAGTTCCAATATTATTTAGGAAAATTTTATATAGAAATAGGATAGGAAAATTCAAATGAAAAGTTATGATAAAATCTTTTGATGAATTAGTTTCGAAATAATATTAGATTACATTTCTTGAAAGAATAAAAAAGTTATCTATCTTCATCGCATTTCTTTGAGTGATGTCGGTAATTTCCCTCCTCCTCACATTCTAACCATCCTAACGATGTCTCGGTTGTTTAACCTCGGCCACCTTTCAGGGCAAGAGGGGCATGATCTCTCCAAGCCAGGTCTGGCCAGGCGACACCGGTTTTGTTGCTGGGTGTACTGTACATTGTATTATAAGGAAATACGTTTGTACTTTAAGATTTCCAAAACAATTGCTTCTTTGAATAGTTCGAAAAAGAGACTGTTAAAAGAAATTTTCCAAATGCCATTTAACTACCTGTTCTCCATTTATCGATCAGGAACGAAGGTTTCCGAGGTCACTTCGCACCGACTGGATATATAAACCTACCAGTGAGAAGGTGACTGACTTCAAAGAAGGCCATTGATCTACACTTAAAAATACTTAGTTGGTGACTGTTTTCCAGTTCTGTTATAGCATACTACGTCACCATCCCTTGATTATTGTGGTTGCGGAAAACGAGTTCGTGTTTGACCTCTGCGAGTTATGTTGCTGGTTTGAGAGCTTGGACTATCAAGACTGTGGCTTCGTTCCTGGATTGTGGTTTCAAGGGTTTTAGTCGTCGTAGTGGTGGCTGAAGAATCTCATGCGCCAAGACTGCGTGACTGTTTGCATGATGGCTATGGATGGTTTCGCCTTCTCGATTTGATGAGGCCAGATTGAGACTTTTGCCAGTTGCAGGATTGTTGCTTCCAGGTGTTTATAATTCGATGGTAGTAGCCAAAGACCAACTTTCAAGTCTTGTAAGTACTCCTCGATTCTCAAACGTCCACTGTGCGAATCCCCTTAAGACAAACTTTCTTGATTTCTTGTCTGAACGTTATGTAACTTTATTCTTATTGGTAATTTTTATATTTTTGTCCCAGTTCTTGGATATGATTTGCTATTTAAGAGTATGTACTCTAACAATTAAATAGGTTTTTGAGACTTTTTCTAAGAGTATAATGTATCATTCAAACAATTAAAATGCTTCTCTAGTGCTTCCTTGGGTCTTTTTCCTCAGTCCAACTTTTTATTGTTCAATCACGGAAGAAAGTCACCATAAATCATGTGTTCAAGTATAATGGCTAATATTAGTTTCTCTTTGGAGTTAAATAACAATCTATCAAATAACAACTTAGATTTCTAACTATACAAAACTAACAACTGCACGTTGAATTCGAACCGTTCAGTTCGAACCATAGAATCTGTATCTTGAAATAAATGATCTCTAAACACTTTAATTTTCTATTTTCTATTTGCCTTTCTCCACACTAGCTCTGCCTAGAACAGAGGCATAATAAGGCCCTGTCCACACGATCGAGCATGCCCGACGGGCAAACAGTGATACCAGCCCACAAGTTCGTGAAAATGAGGGTCGATGACATCAGAAGCGGAAAAACTAAAGGCAGGGATCTGGCAACACTATATGATGCCAGATCCCTTTCTGTGGTTTTCCCGCTTCTGATTTCATTAACCCTCATTCTTACTAACTATTGTGGTCTGGTATCACTGTTGGCCTGTCGGGCGTGCTCGATCATGTGGACAGGGCTTTAGATTTGTAAAAACTACGTTGGGAGTTTTGTACCGTGGCAGAATTTTCAAGATCCAAGAAAGCTCTTGTAACGACAAACCCAAATGACTTTCTAAGGTACCAGGAAGTGGAATCTATTGCTTTTCAGAGTTAAAAAAAAAAAAAAATGTTAAAATGTAGTCCATTGAAATACTATTTTAATGATTGTAGGTTACGGTAACTGAAAAATACTGCTTTAGGAAATAACAGCCTTTAAATTCTAGTGCCCCATATTGGAGCTCTGGAATATGTGACTTGAACAATTCTTTCTTAGAAAATAAAGCTTTTAGAATTCAATTGCACTATATCTAGAGTTTGAGAGGAAAGAGTCAACAGGTTAAACAAAATTCTAAAGTATATTATTATTTCTAACGAAGTCAAAATCCCACATAGGGCATATGAAGTTGGTAAGTAAGATATAACTATCCTTTTAAAATGTGCAGCAAGATTTAGGAGAAAACATCCCTTATACGATAATTTACTATCTGTAATTGAGGCTAAGATAGCCTTCAGTCCTAGACCATAATTGAAAAGAACTATAACTCCCAACTGTATAATGGCAGGTGGTGGAAAGAAAATGGAAATTCATAGGATGCATGGGTTTTATATGTACTGTGATAGTATTGCAAAAAAAAAAAAATATATAAAGAATTAAGGTGAAATGGTCCGAAAAGGGTTGAAAGGTTAGTTATAACTTATGAAAAGGCTTAAGCTATTTTATCTATAGTAGATACAAAAGTAATGCTAGCTGTCTGTGTAGTAGACTAAGATTGTTACGAAGAAAAGCCCTGTCCACACGATCGAGCATGCCCGACGGGCAAACAGTGATACCAGGCCACAATGGTTAGTGAAAATGAGGGTTGATGACTTCAGAAACGGGAAAACTAAAGGCAGGGATCTGCCAACACTGTATGATGCCAGATCCCTGCCTGTGGTTTTCCCGCTTCTGACGTCATTAACCTTCATTCTTACCAACTATTGTGGTCTGGTATCACTGTTTGCCCGTCGGGCATGCTCGATCGTGTGGACAGGGCTTTAAGTAGAAGCTGCCAAAAAAAAAAAAAAACAAATAAATAAATAAAAAAAAATAAAATAAAATCTTCGGGTAGACCTAAGTATGAAGGTATAAAGTTGTAATTGCAGATTTTGTAACAGCCAAAAATGTTACTTCATTAAACAATTCACATTTTGGGTAATTTCTGCAACTCTGTTTGGCTGTGTTATTAATCATGAAAGATTGTTGTGCAAGGGAATTAAAAGACTAATGAAGGTAAACGAGATATCATGTTTGGTAGGTAAAATTAGATCTTATATCCAATAAGATTCGTCTGGAAACATTTTGATGTGTTTGTGATAGAAGTTGGAATTACACACTTCCTAAGACATATACATCAATACACAAGGTAGTGAAAACGCTAGGAGAAAGAGAAGATGGAGGAACACGATTGGTAATTTTAGAGTTGGAAAGTAGATTAAATATATAAATTTGAATTAAAGAGAAAATGCTTTACTGCAACTGTAATCAAGATACCTAGTTTCATACAGGTAAGGGGAAAAGTGGACATCAAGGGAAAATGTGGAACATGTGCACAAATGGGCTTATGGTTATACACACACAAATTGAATGAATAGTATACACCGGTAATCTTGAAGGATGATGTCATGATTCGGCGAAGAATATTTATGATTAAATAATGAGTGAGGACAGGGTTAGTAAGTACTATAAGGAACATAGGAAACTGCCCATGTTGTATTTCGAATTACCATCATTATCATTATCATTATTGTCACTACTAGCTGAGCTACAACCCTAATTGGAAAAGAAGGAAAAATAGCTCGGTGAGGAAAGGAAATAAGGAGGTAAACGATATAAGAAGAAATGAACTATTAAAATAAAATATTTAAAGAACAGTAACATTAAAACATCTTTCATATATAAGCTATAACAAAACCCTTTCGTCATCTTGTTACACACTCTCTCTCT
>NC_090760.1:20374336-20385040 GCF_036898095.1 Palaemon carinicauda
AAGCAGCTTAAAGAGGCAATTTTCATTAGAAAAAGTAAGTGAACGACTAAATAAAACAATGTTTTCGTAAAAGGTGAAAAAGTATATTTTTGTTACACCAAAATGCTAACAAGAACAACGCCCAAAATTTATTTTTCTTTAAATTGCAGCCAAAAAAAAAAAATCTAGAAAAGGATCATGTACACAAACAGAAAAACACCAACAACAACAACAAAAATAAACAAACGCGATATATATATATATATATATACATATATATATATATATACATATGTATGTATATGATATATATATATATATATATATGTATGTATATAATATATATATATATATATATGTATGTATATAATATATATATATATATATATATGTATGTATATATAATATATATATATATATATATACAAATCATTTTCATGTAATTCATTTGTTCTAGAATTCTTTAATCTTGTCTCTTTATTTGATTACCCTCAAGTCTCCTTATCAAGGTTTCCCTTTTTTATTTGATTTGGGGACTAAAACAGCACCAGTGGCGATAACGAGAGAGAGAGAGAGAGAGAGAGAGAGAGAGAGAGAGAGAGGCAAGTAATACAGCCTGACAGTGACAGAATATTTTCCATCTTAAAAAGAGAAATTAGACCTTTTATGAAAAGAAATGACCCAAATTTGACCCCTGGTCAAATCCGTGGTGTTAAACCACCTAGAGAAACCTAGTGCCGCAGACTCACTTAATCCATAAAAACGTTGAGAAAAAGTTACAGGAAGAAAGGGGTTAACGGGAGGCTTAATTTCCACCATTTCGAACCTCGTAGGCCTAAGTTTGTATCTTGTCACTTCGTGGCAACATTGATGTTATTTTGTAAAAAAAATAAGATTTCATTCTACACAAAATTTCAAATTACCCATTGAAAGTTTCTCCTTATGTATCAATATGATTAATTAAATCAACTGCTTATTCCTTACTTTTAAACTTTCACAATAGATGGAGCACATAAATGCTGGTTCACTACTTATAACTAGAACCAAGTAGAGAACGAAGCAAACCGATCTAGTTACTCAGATTTCCATGATATCAGTTCTCAGGAATTCTTGTGTTAATGCTATCCATTGAAAAAATAGTGATTAAATGCGTATTTCTGCCAACATAATGTAAAAAAATAAGGATTGTGCAAGGCAATGGATACACAGATTATAGACAACAAACAATTACCAATGAATTCATAGAAATGTACAAAGATTTAGCCAATATTCAAGACTTTCCTTATCATGGAAAGTATTATAAGCAATTTACTAATAAGAACAAAATAAAAAGGACCCCCCCCCCCCCAATAAAAACGATTTGCAAAAGAGATAATAAACAATCCTGAGGACTTCGGCGCAATCTCTCCACGACGAAAAAGTGTCCGATTGTCTTGGTAGTCAACGACTGCATTAATATTATTATTATTATTATTACTTGCTAAGCTACAACCCTAATTGGAAAAGCAGGATGCTATAAGCCCAGGGGCTCCAACAGGGAAAATGGCTCAGTGAGGAAAGGAAACAAAGAAAAATAAAATATTTTAAGAGCAATAATATCAAAATAAATATTTCCTATATAAACTATAAAAACTTTAACAAAACAAGAGGAAGAGAAATAAGATAGAATAGTGTACCAGAGTGTACCCTCATGGTACAGAGGCTATGGCACTACCCAAGACTAGAGAACAATGGTTTGATTTTGGAGTGTCCTTCTCCTAGAAGAGCTGTTTACCATAGCTAAAAAGTCTCTACTACCCTTACAAAGAGAAAAGCGGCCACTGAACAATTACAGTGCAGAAAGAAGAATTTCATGGTAATGTCAGTGTTGTCAGGTGTACGAGGACAGAAGAGAATGTGTAAAGAATAGGCCAGACTATTCGGTGTATGTGTGTGGGCAAAGAGAAAATGAACCATAACCAGAGAGAAGGATCCAATTTAGTACTGTCTGGCCAGTCAAAAGATGTCGTAACTCTCTAGTGGTAGTATCTCAACGGGTGACTGGTGCCCTGACCAACCTATCCACACGTGGATGAAATAGTCACAGTATCAGATCAGACGAAATAGTAATGTGTTACTTGAATAGTGTTTAAAATGCTAAGGGGAAATGTTCTTGTAAAAGTATTGCACGTTCATATCACACAATCAGACTGTCGTGTATTTATTTGTGTTAATATCTGCCTCAGGGGTTCCAAACCTGGGGCAGATGAACCCCCAGTGGTACATTTATACTCTTCAGGGGGTACATTGGATCCGAGAGAAGAGCAAGTACTGCACAATACATGATATAATCTGCATGCAGATTAAACTATAAAAGTATATTACAATAAAAATTTCATTGTTTCTCTTTTCATCCTCAATTTTAGAGGTACACATGAAGCTAAGAAAATGACCAACGGGTACAAAATAGCAAAAATGTTACAATTATTACAAAAGTCATTGATATTCCTGTGCAGTTTGTTTGGCCCCACAAATCAAGTGGTTTGCTTCCTACAACAAATCATGAGGTTTGTTTGCTCCACAAATCATGAGGTTTGTTTGCTCCACAAATCAAGAGGTTTGTTTGTCCCCACAAATCAGGATCAGTTTGTTTGCCCCCACAATCAAGTCTTTTGTTTGCCCCCACAAATCAAGTGGTTTGTTTGCCGCGACAAATCAAGTGGTTTGTTTGCCGCGACAAATCAAGTGCAGTTTGTTTGTTTCTACAAATCAAGAGCAGTTTGTTGCCCCCCCCCCCCCAAAAAAAAAATCAAGAGCAGTTCATTTTCCCCCACAAATCAAGAACAGTTTTTTTGCCCCAACAAATCAAGTGTATTTTTCCTACAAATCAACAGCAGTTTATTTACCCCCCCCCCCAAATCAAGTGCAATTTGTTTGTCTCCACAAATCAAGAGCAGTTTGTTTGTCTCCACAAATCGAGAGCAGTTTGTTTGTCTCCACAAATCAAAAGCAGTTTGTTTACCCCTACAAATCAAGTGGTTTGTTTGCCCCCACAAATCAAGCGGTTTGCTTGCCCCCACAAATCATGTGGTTTGTGTGCCCCACAAATCATGTGGTTTGTGTGCCCCACAAATCAATTGGTTTGTGTGCCCCAAAAATCAAATGTTTTTACTTTTTTGCCCCCACAAATGAAGAACAGTTAGCTTGCCCCACAAATCAAGTGATCTGCGTACCCCCCAAAATCGTTTTTTTTTTTTCCCACAAATCAAGTGGTTTGTGTGCCCCACAAATCAGGTGGCTTGGGTGCCCCAAAAATGAATTTTTTTTATTTTTTTGCTCCGACAAATGAAGAACAGTTTGTTTGCCTCCACAAATCAAGTGTTTGTTTGCTCCTACAAATCAAGAGCAGTTTGCTTGCACCCACAAATCAAATGCGGTTTGTTTGACCCCACATATCAAGAGCAGTTTGTTTGCCCCAAAAATCAAGAGCAGTTTGTTTGCTCCCACAAATCAGGAGCAGTTTGTTTGCCCCAAAAATCAAGAGCAGTTTGTTTGCTCCCACAAATCAGGAGCAGTTTGTTTGCCCCAAAAATCAAGAGCAGTTTGTTTGCACCCACAAACCAAGTGGTTTGTTTGCCCCCTCAAATCAAGTGGTTTGTCTTCCCCCCAGATCAAGTGGTTTGTTCGCCCTCACAAATCAAGGGGTTTGCTTGCCACCACAAATCAAGTGGTTTGTTTGCCCCACAAAGGAAGAGCAGTTTGTTTGCCCCCACAAATGAATAGCAGTTTGTTTGCCCCCACAAATCAAGTGGTTTGTTTGCTCCCACAAATCTAGTTGTTTGTTTGCCACCACAAATCAACTCCATTTAGTTTGCCCGCCTGTAAGTTGCCACTCTAAAGCTATGACCTGTACGGGATTTCTAAGATACGGCCCATGGCCTACCGTCTCTTCGCCAATATTCTTCCCGTGGAGATGGAATAAGTCACCGTTATAGTTGACAGAGACTCCGACGGACCTTTCATACCGGGAGGAGGAGAAAATAAACAAGATAAGATGGATATCAGTGAGGATATTGGGAAGGAAGACACGAGGATACACAGTTTGGATAAGGAGGGATACGATGGAAATATGGTGGGAGGAACTGAAGAATATTTGACGTTATCGAAAAGAAAAAAAAAAAAATCATACATACCACGCATATATTCGAAAGCAGTTCATGACTGAAGACAGAAGGTTAATCTTACAAATTAAATTGTATATGAGGGGAAATGGAGAAAGTACTTATAAATTGAAGAAAATAAAAGATAAAAGAAAAAAATAGGTCAACTATTTTGAATGTAGACCAGAAATAAAATCAAGGGATCAAAATAAACCATACCGAAGTGTCAGAAGTAATAAAGACAAAAACAATAAATATTTACCCCCCCCCCCCAAAAAAAAAAATTAATTGAAGAATGAAGGAAAACCGCATAAAACTGTTTCGTAAGATGAGAAGACTCCAAAGTTAAAAGAAACGCCTAAAAATCTACTTTATCTGTTAATCAACTAAACAAAAACTAATGTTTTCTTGAAAGCTGAAAATTAATAATCAGTAACGTCGTAAGCTCCCAAAACAAAATCAGAATCGAGAAAAATAACAAAACCAATGTTTTCTTGAAATGGCAAAAAAAAAAAAAAAAACTGAAAAACTAGAGGGGCACTCAGTAGAGCACAGACCTCCACCAAGGCAGCTTATTTCTCAATCTTTACCTCGACCTTGATCTTGCCCTTTGACCTTAACATGTATTAATTGGTGTGGATTTTCATACACGCAAAGATGAACAAAGTTTGAAGTCTTTGTGAATAGGATGTCCAAACTTATGGCTAATTACGTGAATTGGACATTTTGCTTGACCGTGACCTTGATCTTTGACCTAGACATTCCAAAATTTAATAATTTCCAGCTTTTTACATAACAGTTAATCCCTGCAAGTTTCATTACTCTACGATAAAAATTAAGGCCAGGAAACACAAACACACAAACACAAATAAACACAGAAACAAGGGTGATAACATGACCTCCTTCCAACTTCGTTGACAGAGGTAATAATAATTAGTAACGTCGTGAACTTGAAAAAAAGAAAAAATCAGAATCAAGAAAAATAACAAAAGCAATGTTCTCCTTGAGAACAAAAAAAAAAAAAAAAAAAAAAAACGAAAAAAGGATCGCACACATAAACGGAACACAAGCAAAAACACGACAGATAGCACAAAAAAAAAAATTACTTTTATCTAATTTATTTGTCCCAGAATTCATTAGTCTTGTTTCTTTATTCGATTCCTCCCAAATTTTCTTATCAAGTTTTATCTGTTTGATTCGATTTGGGACCTAAACACTCGTGGTGATAACGAGAGAGAGAGAGAGAGAGAGAGAGAGAGAGAGAGAGAGAGAGAATTAAGTTGGTTTATTTTTTACCTTCAAAGGTCTATATTCTCTTTATTAACAGCTTTTGGGTATTATTGAAGAATTTCATAGAATGGTATAAATTTGAATTACAAAATATATATTTTACGAGCTACAATTAATACAAAGTATTATTATTACTAGTATCATCATCATCATCATCATCATCATCATCATCATATTATTATTATTATTATTATTATTATTATTATTAAGTTATGTCCTTCTTACAATGTTTTATTATTATTATTATTATTATTATTATTATTATTATTATTATTATTATTATTATTATTATTATTATTATTATTATCATCATCATTATTATTATTATTATTATTAATAAGTTATGTCCTACTTACTATGACCAAGCGGGTGGAATTTTTTTCCTATATATCTAAAGTCTTTTAAATTGTTTGTTAGATAAAAAATATCGTGACATGTTTATATACAAAACTAATTTAAGATCTGCAGAGAAATAGACAATAGGCAGTTAATTATTCCTCTTGTTAGAAAAGCTCACTTTGATAAAGTAGGGTCAACGACCTACATCAAATCAGGACAAGTAGCTCTGAACGAATTCCAACTTAAAAGAAATCTAGAAACTTATAACAAGAAAGTTTTAAAAGCGGGATTTAGAAAGTCCAAAAGTGTGAGACCAAAAGAGTCGACCATTTTTTTGAAAATTTCGCCACGTCAGCAATATTCGAGAGGGAAATATAACATAAGTTACCCTTATTATATGGCTGAAGTAGATGCTGACTGCTGACGTCCCCTCCCATGCCGGAAGGGAGACAAAAGAGTGCTGACGACTGCTGACGAAGGAAAGATCCTCTTGCAAAGATCAAGATTGCAGAGAACACAGAGCCAAGGGGTATTTCGTGGTGATCAAAAGGCAATGGAACAGATTGCCAAATGTTTTTTTTAATTCATGTTCTATTTAAAAAATGGGAAAATTGGAGATGCCAGATACAAAGGAAAAGTTTGACCTGTCGCTTATAAGAAAAGAGAGGATAAAAGTAGAGAAAACCGAAGTAGGAGGAAAGTGCCAATATGTGATACTGGAAAAAAAAATGAAACAAAACTGATAAACCGAGAATTTTCACTTTTAAAACTAGATACTGAAATATGTGGACCTGACGGGGGAGGAGTAAAGGTTGATTCACATTATCGTTCCAGTCACGTTCCAGTCACGGTCCGGTCCGGTCTCGCTCCGGTCCCGGTCCAGTCCGGTCTTGCTCCGGTCAAGATATCTTTGGAAAGAGCGAGACTAGCGCGAGAAGGGATTGAATCACCAATGTGAACGCTTCCATTTAAAATTATGTAACAATATTTAACCTGACCGTGAGTGGAGCGACAGCGGAACCAGATAGGATCGTGACCGGACAGATAGCGTGAATAAACCCTTACCTTTCCACCATAAGAAACCAAAACACAAAAAAACACTAGCTGGAATACTACCTATAAGAAAAAAGGAAAAATCAACTAATCAGGTATAGGGAAAAGGTTGGTGGGCCAAGTGAGAGTGGAATCACAGATCAATTGAATTACCCCAGAATCCTTTTTAATAGTCAAGAGAGAAGCAACTCAAATGAGAGGGCAAAGTTCGAAATAAGGATGACTTAGTCCAGCATACAAATATACATTAATGTAATGTTTACAATTACGATGCATGGAAACCAAGGCAGTTTATTAGTAAGGGAAAATAGAATTATGTTACGGGGTAGTATAATGGAAACATAAATATTATTATTATTATCATTATTATTATTATTATTATTTTTATTATTATTATTATTAGCTAAGTTACAACCCCAGTTGTAAAAGCTGGATGCTATAAGCCCAAGGGCTCCAACAGGAAATAATAGCCAAGTGAGGAAAGGATATAAGGGCCTACCCTGCTGCTGCCTCCGAAGCCTTAGATGACCGCGGAGGTAGCAGCAGTAGGGGATTAAGCATTATGAAGCTTCATCTGTGGTGGATAATGTGGGAGGGTGGGCTGTGGCACCCTAGCAGTACCAGTTGAACTCGGTTGAGTCCCTTGTTAGGCTGGAGGAACGTAGAGAGTAGAGGTCCCCTTTTTTGTTTTGTTTCGTAGAGAGAATACAGAATATTAATCAAATTGAATTTTCCTTACTATGCGCTATGGCTATACCCGCTAATTCTATAGCCGAAAAATCACAAATGGTTCACCAATGCCAACACAAAACAAACTGAGCTCAGGAGAGCTTGAGTGGCATATGTGAACACACCAGTAAAATGAGCTGAGTAAGAGCTTGACCGTTACTTGAGCGTGAGCTTGAGTGTCAGGTGTGAATCAGCCCTAATGGTTGATTCACACTCTCGGTCCGGTCACACTCCGGTCCGGTCACGCTCCGGTCCGGTCACGCTCCAGTCACGGTCCAATCCGGTCTCCCTCCGGTCAAAATATCTATTAGAAGGAGCAAGACTAGATCGACAGCGGATTGGAGCACCAATGTGGACGCTTCCATTTAAAATCATGTAACAATATTTAACCGGACCGAGAGTGGAGCGAGATAGGATCGCGACCGGACAGATACCGTGAATCAACCGCTACCTTTCCACCATAAGAAACCAAAACACACACGAAAAAAAAAAAAAAAAAAAAAAAAAAAAAAAAACACTAGCTGGAATACTACCTATAAGAAAAAAGGAAAAATCAACTTATCAGGTATAGGGAAAAGGTTGGTGGGCAAAGTGAGAGTGGGGTCACAGATCAATTGAATTACCCCCGGAGTCGTTTTTAATAGTCAAGAGAGATGCAACTCAAATGTGAGGACAAAGTTCGAAATAAGGATGAGTTGGTCCAGCATAAAAATATACATTAATGTAATGTTTACAATTACGATGCATGGAAACCAAGGCAGTTTATGGGTAAGGGCAAATAGAATTATGTTACGGGGTAGTATAATGGAAACATTATTATTATTATTATTATTATTATTATTATTATTATTATTATTATTATTATCTAAGCTACAATCCTAATTGTAAAATCAGGATGCTATAAGCCCAGCGGTTCCAACAAGAATTAATGGCCAAGTGAGGAAAGGATATAAGGAGATAAATAAACTATATGAAAAGTAATGAATAATGAAAGCATAATATCTTAAAAGCAGTAACATTCAGGTATACCGTATATAAACTATGAGGACAGACTCACGCCAGTCAGTCAGTGCAATGAATTGTATTTACTAATCTTTGTTGGTGTGGCTATGCAAAATCTTCATCACTAAATAACTTAGGTATAATACCCAGTAATGTTATGATAACGTGTTTTATTATATTATATCTTTGCTGTCTGGAAGTCCTGTATTTCCTTCACACCATCTGTGACTAGATTTTTTTTCCCGAGTACTATCATTATCCAAGCAGTTTTTGTTCCAACATAATTATCATTGTCATCGCCATTTTCTCTCTCTCTCTCTCTCTCTCTCTCTCTCTCTCTCTCTCTCTCTCTCTCTCTTTTTGTTTTTGTTTTTTGTTTGTTTGCTGATATGCATATCATCATCATTATTAAGCGTTAATATTATTGTGATTTTATTACCAAGACCTTAGAACTCTGTGGTCACTCTGCTAATTGATGTTTGTAATATATCACTGATATTATCGCATATCTCATCTTTTTTACTGATGTCATAAGTGTAAGATCATTGTACCCCTATTGTAACTCTGTATATGGCTTTGGCTGAAATTATTATTATTATTATTATTATTATTATTATTATTATTATTATTATTATTATTATTATTATTATTATTTACCATAAAAAATCCTTCACTGAAAGTTTTAGAATCAAAAGGCATAACAAATTAAATAACAATAATAAAACGTTGGATAAAACTATACACTTTTTGTAGCACAGACTGGAAGAGAAAATAAAGGATTAATGTTTAAAAGAATGAAATATGAAAGGCTTATTCTGTTGACACGTAATAGCAGAGGTGTTCACTGGAAAATTAACGAAGCGTTCTGGAAAATCCATTTTCCTTCTGATCTAGTTGATTAAGATGTGTATATAGAGTTAATGTTTATTATTATTATTAGTAGTAGTAGTAGTAGTAGTAGTAGAAGTAGTAGTAGTAGTAGTAGTAGTAGTACTATTATCATTATTATTATTATTATTACTACTACGAATACTACTACTACTAAATTTACTACTACTACTACTACTACTACTACTATTATTATTATTATTATTATTATTATTATTATTATTATTATTATTATTATTATTAGCTAAGCTACAACACAAGTTGGAAAAAGCAACATGTTATAAGCCCAAGGACTCCAACAGTGAAAAATAGGTTTCAGTTATGCCAATAACAATGAGAAGCGTGATCAATATTAACAAACAATATTACTCAATATTCCTAAAAAGTAAAAAAAGAATTGTTCCCATAATTTACAAACTAGAATATATTATAGTTTCTTATTTCTTTCAAGATATCTTTGCTTGTCTTCCTTTGCGTATTAGGTCGAAAGTCTTAAGGACCAAGGCAATGCAAAACGAAATTGACAGTAATTACAATGTGTGAGAGATAATATCATCCCGATGCCATTCATTAATGCCAATCATATTGATCTATCGATGTCTACGAACCTTGTCAGAGAAACTCCTCATTAAGTAATTTGCTGTAATCAGCTTAACTCTTATGTAATTATCTGAAAATTTACAGCATCGTAATGACAGGAAATTAATGTAATAATAAGACTTCAAAGCAAACATTCTCATAACCATTGAGTAAAGTCATTCTATTCATCAATTTTCATTTTGCAACATTGCAAGTTCTTTTAAATATGCTTTTGTTTTATAAAATGTATATTTTCCTTCCCCTCTTTGTAAATCAAATGCAATATATAAAACAGATATAAAAAAAAGGATGGGTATGACAGATAACTTAGCAATAGCTCAATATTGTTGTGCTGGCCGATGGGGTAACGTCCCTGACTGGTGAACGCCAGACTGGGGTTCAAGTCCCCGCTCAAACTAGAAAGTTCCTTTGGTCGCTACAACCTCACCATCCTTGTGAGCTAAGGATGGGGTGGGGGGGTGGGGGGTTTGGGAGCCTATAGGTCTATCTGCTGAGTCATTAGCAGCCATTACCTAGGCCTCGTTGGTCCTAGCTTGGGTGGAGAGTGGCTTGGGCGCTGATCATATGTATATATGGTCCGTCTCTAGGCATTGTCCCTTTTGCTAGGAGAATGTCACTGTCCCTTGCCTCAGCCATTCATGAGCGGCCTTTAAAAGCCTTTAAAGAAATATAGATGAATTTCACC
>NC_090760.1:20385540-20388040 GCF_036898095.1 Palaemon carinicauda
CAACCCGTAAAAGATAATGGGAAAGTTTGGTAAAATTACGGTGGCCTGTATTTTACTGAAATACGGCGGCCAACTATATTTTTTCGGAGAATTTCTGATTAAATTTACGGTTTTTTTTTTTTTCTCAAACAGTGTTGGACAACGATATACCTGGATCTTGAAAGGTAAAAGGCTGTAAGATCCAGGGAAAATGGAAACAAGGACTAAATCCTGGCAGTGGATGGCAAGAAGTATTCTTGGGACCTCGTAATCATTAAGATTACTGAAATTAAAGAAAATGATGGAATAGAAGACATGAGTGGTTTAACGAAGTCATTTAACCATTATGATGCAATAGCTATTATGTAGATGTGTGAATGGATCTTTTGAATGTTTGTTTATGTATTTATAGACATACTAATGATATGAAATACGGAAAAATTCCTCTGATGTTATTTAGTCTTCCATGTTCCAGAAGGTCACGCACCAAATTTCATAAATTGGTTATTAATGCTGAGATAGTCCTCTGAGGAAATTCACAGTAACCTGACTTTGGATGGAATAGTTTTAATTGTAACTACTCTCCCTGCTGTAGAGAGAGTCATTGACCAATTGTGAAACAAGAGACCTGCTCAAAAGCTGTAGATTTTACATTTGCAAACTCTGCACAGTTTGTTGCCATATATGAAAGAGCTCCCTTGGTAAAGTAGGTAAAGACAGGTTGATTTTGATTCTAAGTACAGATATGAAATTATGTTGATTTTCGTCATATATATATATATATATATATATATATATATATATATATATATATATATATATATATATATATATATGTATATATATATATACATATATATATATATATATATATATATATATATATATATATATATATATATATATATAGATTCATAATGAATAGATGATTTGTTAGTGGCGTCCATAAACCCAAGACAGAATCTATTCTGAAAATCAGGTCAACAGGAAAACTGCTTTTACGTTTTTCCAATTATTACGTGTGCGTGTATGGCGGGCGTGCGTTTATGTGTATACACATACTCACGCACGCACACAGACACACACATTATATATATATATATATATATATATATATATATATATATATATATATATATATATATATATATATATATATAAATTGACGAACTAAAAAAGTTTGCTTGTATCTGCTGCCACAAAAGGTTCGTAAACATACGCAAATGTAGGGACATGTCTGGGCCCTTTGGTCTGCAGTGGACTAGCCATGGCTGATGGTGATGATATATATTTATAGAGTAGATCTATCTATCTATCTATCTATCTATCTATCTATCTATCTATCTATCTATATATATATATATATATATATATATATATATATATATATATATATATATATATAGCTATGAATATGTACGAGTATGTGTGTGTGTTTACCGAATGTGGAAAGGTGGATATACAAAGAAAAACTAACAATGAAACGAAATTTCTATTGAGAGAGAGAGAGAGAGAGAGAGAGAGAGAGAGGAGAGAGAGAGAGAGAGAGAGAGAGAGAGAGAGAGAGAGAGACAGATAGGTGCAAAACGCCTATTCATATTATATGAGGGATTTGAATGATGGAAAATAATCCTCTAAATGGCCTATGAATAATTAAATTCATTTCAGGTGAAATATTTTTCGAAAAATTGTAATTACCATGAATTGTAAACGTAACTTGTTTGCCTACTAGTGTTTGCGATAGAAGCAATACTTTTCTATGCTCTGTAACGGCAACTGAGAATATATTATTTTATAAAACCGTATTATCTTTTAGATTATCTGAAAAAAAAACATTTCAATTAAATTAATCTATAATTTGTACATTTTATCGAAAGCTTGAGAGATAGGCTTCAAACCTATTACATCTGTGCTAACAATGATGATTGCAGGTATAAGAGCAAAAAATAACTACAGTAGAAGCAGTTATTAGAGCAACAAAAGCTAAAACAACAACAACAACAACAATAACAACACAACAACAACAATGGCCAAGCCGCAGACATGAATAAAGACATGTCTGAGGGCTTTGTCTTGTAGTGGACTAGAAACGGCTACATTTGTTATTGTTGTTGTTGTTGTTGTTGTTGTATGTATATATGTATGTGTGTATGCATGTATGTATGGATTTAATATGTTCTTTTTTTACTTAATGTTTGAGTAATATAAGTACTCGTACTGTAATAGTTTTTCCCAAAAATGCAAAATAAGTTAAGCTAGCCGATATTTTTTGTTGTACGCGAAATTCCTTTAGCATTGCAAAATTGCTGTAGGTGGCAGGGTTGGCCTTGACCTCAAGAAAGGTTTTTGGCAATGACTCCTGACCTTTGAGAGTTGTTCTCATAAAAGTAAAAAAATATATAAATTTTTGCTAATCTAACTTTAATAAATCCAATTTTAAATGGAGGAAAATCGTATTATTTTAGGTATTCATTATTATCATCATCTTCGTCTATTGACGCAAGGGTCTGTGTTAGATTTC
>NC_090760.1:20393040-20418040 GCF_036898095.1 Palaemon carinicauda
ACTTTTCCGAGTTAAAAGGGCACTGCTGCGAGTCAGTGCAAATGCGCCTCATTAAAGAAAATTGAGTATAGTTATGGTCATTTATACTAGGTAGGTTTGCTGTGAACGTTCGCACGAAAGTCTCCCACCATCACCGATCCGCACTGGGTAAACTCTAGACTTGAATAAGGACATGTTTGAGGAATTTGTCCTGCAGTGGATTAGAAACTTCTGTATTTGTTGTTGTAGTTGTTGTTGTTGTTGTTGTTTTTATTGTATATATATATATATATATGCATATATATATATATATATATATATATATATATATATATATATATATATATATATATATATATATATATATGAGTAAGAGACAAGAGGTTTGATGTCAAAAACAGTCATTATCAGCTCATCATAAACTTACAATGCGCTGATAACTTTTTTTTTTGACATCTAAACCTCTGTTTCTTACTCATGTATATATATATATATATAAATATATATATATATATATATATATATATATATACATATATATATATATATATATATATATATATATATATATATATATATATATATACATATAATATATATACATATATATATATATATATATATATATATATATATATATGTATATATATATATATATATATATATATATATATATATATATATATATATATATTATATATGTATATATATGTATACACACACACACACACACACACGCATGCGTAAGAGACAGGAGTTTTAATACCAAAAGCAGTCATTAGCAGCCCATCAAAAATTCACAATGAATATACAGTAGGAATTAAGAAAAAGCGGGGGAAAAGTATTTCAGATTTTTTGCCCCCCCCCCCCCTGTCCCCTTCCCGAAAAAAAGGCAAGCATCTCTCAAATGGCTGAGCAACAGAAATGCTTTGAGTTCGGAGGTAATCAAGTGGCACTTTGTCCTTCCAAACAGGAAGTCAAGAGGCAACGAAAATATGGGATGGTGGCTGGAAAGAGTCTGGCTTGGGAGACGTGACCAGAATGGCCTGTTCTTTTCCGCTGAGTTTGGGAGTTAGTGTTACTTTGTCTAATTCTTTTATTTCTTTCTGCTTTCTCTGTTTATAGTTTTCTTCTTCTTCTTCTTCTTCCCTTTCTTTCGTTTTATTTTCTTAACTGTTACTTTTCTTAATTCATTCATTTCTTCTTCTTCTTCCGTTTTATTTTCTTAACTGTTACTTACTTAATTTTTTATTTCTTCAGCTTTCTCCGTTTCTTCTCCTTCTTCTTCTTCTTCTTCTTCCGTTTTATTTTCTTAACTGTTACTTTTTCTTAATTCATTCATTTCTTCTTCTTCTTCTTCTTCTTCTTCTTCTTCTTCTTCTTCTTCTTCTTCCGTTTTATTTTCTTAACTGTTACTATTCTTAATTATTTTATTTCTTCTGCTTTCTCAGTTTATTCTTCTTCTTCGTCTTCTTCTTCTTCTTCTTCTTCTTCTTCTTCTTCTTCTTCTTCTTCTTCTTCTTTTTTATCCTTTCTTTCGTTTTATTTTCTTAACTGATACTATTCTTATTTTTTTTATTTCTTCTTCTTCTTCTTCTTCTTCTTCTTCTTCTTCTTCTTCTTCTTCTTCTCCTTCTTCTTTTGTTTCGCTTCATTTTTTTAACTTACTTTTCTAAATTGTTTTATTTGATCTTCTTCTTCTTCTTCTTCTTCTTTTTTCTTCTTCTTCTTCTTCTTCATCCTTTCTTTCGTTTTAATTTCATTACATTTTTTCTAGATACGCTTTCGCTGTTTGTCTTCATCATCTCTGAGATCGCCCGCGTGTAAATGCGTATATCATCTCTTGAAATAATACGTTCTATTGGTCACCTTAGGGAATATATTATTAATTCATGTTATGTTCAAGTTAATTATGGGAATCTAGTGGACTTGGTTGATAATAACACACACACACACACACACACACACACACATATATATAATATATATATATATGTATATATATATATATAATATATATATATATATATATATATATATATATATATATGTTGATGTTTATTTTTGATATTAACATGATAATGTAGATTGAAGGTATTTTACATCAGATTTTATTTCTATATTATTCTCCAGATTGTAACTCGAAGTTTCTGTTATTGGTAGTTCTTTTGCATTCAGACTAGTAACGGCTGATGATATATGTATAATATATATATATATATATATATATATATATATATATATAATATATATATGTGTGTGTGTGTGTGTGTGTGTGTGTGTGTGCATATATATATATATATATATATATATATATATATATATAATATATATATATATATATACATATATTGTGAGAATATAAGTTAAGTAGAGAGAAAGTACTATTATAGACCCCTAGTGAAACAGATAGGAATCCATAGCTTGGTGGTGGATGGGAGAAAAACCGGTCAACAAATGCTGGTGATCTTCAAATGTTTAATTTTCTAAAAAATCTAGATTGAAATGGACTCTTCATCATTTCGAAATTTCGAAATTTGAGGAAAATATTTTCACACGAACTACCTATAACCTTTAAAAGGACAGAGAGAGAGAGAGAGAGAGAGAGAGAGAGAGAGAGAGAGAGAGAGAGAGAGAGAGAGAGAGAGAGAGAGAGATATTCCTTGAAGTAGCAGTGGTAGAGAGACTGACACCTTGAAGTAAAACTGTTAGACAGAGAAACCTTGAAATACCACACACACACACACACACACAGTGAGAGAGAGAGAGAGAGAGAGAGAGAGAGAGAGAGAGAGAGAGAGATTCCTTGAAATAGCAGTAGCAGAGAGACAGACACCTTGAAGTAAAACTGTTAGAGAGAGAGACCTTGAAATATCACAGAGAGAGAGAGAGAGAGAGAGAGAGAGAGATTCCTTGAAGTAGCAGTGGCAGAGAGACAGACACCTTGAAGTAAAACTGTTAGAGAGAGAGACCTTGAAATACCACAGAGAGAGAGAGAGAGAGAGAGAGAGAGAGAGAGAGAGAGAGAGAGAGAGAGAGAGAGAGAGAGAGATTCCTTGAAGTAGCAGTGGCAGAGAGACAGACACCTTGAAGTAAAACTGTTAGAGAGAGAGACCTTGAAATACCACAGAGAGAGAGAGAGAGAGAGAGAGAGAGAGAGAGAGAGAGAGAGAGAGATTCCTTGAAGTAGCAGTGGCAGAGAGACAGACACCTTAAAGTAAAACTGTTAGAGAGAGAGAGACCTTGAAATACCAGAGAGAGAGAGAGAGAGAGAGAGAGAGAGAGAGAGAGAGAGATTCCTTGAAGTAGCAGTGGCAGAGAGACAGACACCTTGAAGTAAAACTGTTAGAGAGAGAGACCTTGAAATGCCACACACACACACACACACACACGCACGCACACATATATATATATAGAGAGAGAGAGAGGAGAGAGAGAGAGAGAGAGAGAGAGAGAGAGAGAGAGAGAGAGAGAGAGAGAGAGAGAGAGAGAGAATGCGCCGCTGTCTAGGCATAGCACATTCATCATTTTATTTGACGGAAGGCGAAGCATTTGCGAACGAAGGGACCAACATTCCTTCTCCTTTTTGCGAGACGAAGCAAAACGTTGAGTCGAACTTCATTTCGCGGCTCTGCCTTTGAACTAGCACCAGAAATATACAACCCTAGGATCAAATAAAACCTGTATTAAGGCCAATGGCAGGAGCGCATTTCCTGACGGTGCAAAAAGCGTTTTGGTTATAGATTTTAGTTTTATTTCTTATTTGGTTACGCCTTTTTGGAGGGAATTTAACCTTGTCGAATGTGTTGGGTGTTTGATGCAAAGATTTTTCTACAAAATATCGTAATATGTCGGTTTTTATGTATTATTGTTACGTTGAATACTTTTCTGGTGGGTTTAAAATGTCCTAGCATTGCGTTGTATATATTGTTTATTTGATAATTCTGTATATCTTGTACTATATATATATATATATATATATATATATATATATATATATATATATATATATATACATATATACTCGTATATATAAATATATACAGTATATATATACATATATATATATATATATATATATATATATATATATATATATATACTCGTTTATATAAATATATACAGTATATATATATATATATATATATATATATATATATATATATATTATATATGTATATATATATATATATTATATATGTATATATATATATATATATATATATATATATATATATATATATATATATATATATATTATATATATATATATATATATATATATATATATATATATATATATATATATATATATATATATATATATGCACACGCCTACAACAATAACACAGCAAATGCAGATATTTCTAGTCCACTGCTGGACAAAGGCCTCAGGCATGTCAATTCATGCCTGGGATTTGGCTAATTTTCATTACCATGCTGGCCAGTGCAGATTGGTGATGGTGGAAGATTTTCGTCTGATCGCTCAAAGTAAACCAACCTAGTACAGCTTTGCTGATCATGGCGATACGCAAACCCTTTTACTACGTGTGTGTATTTAGAAATACGTGTTTTGTGAAGCATATTATTTCAATATGCTTTTAATACTACTTCCAATATTGCTTCTCATTGGCATTCTGTTATGACATCATATTATAAAAAAAAAATGATGGAATTATGATGATAATTATGTCATTAAGCAATATTTACATACCGCAAAAACGTTTGCAGTCTTGAAATATTCAATAACATTTTGCTAAAAAGAATACATCCAATGTAATACATTCAATACATCTATGCAACTTTTCTCTTCCAGTAATATCAGAGAAGCAATTGGTTGAAAATTCCAAATACAGAAGCCAATGATACTCGGAAATAGAGAGATGAGTTTCAGAGGTATTATTTGAAAGCTGAAATTCATCTATATTTCATTAAAGGCTTTTAAAGGCCGCTCATGAATGGCTGAGGCAAGGGACAGTGACATTGTCCTAGCAAGAGGGACAATGCCTAGAGACTGACCATATATACATATGATTAGCGCCCAAGCTAGGACAAACGAGGCCTAGGCAATGGTTGCTAATGACTCAGCAGATAGATCTATAGACTCTTTCAAATCCCCCCTCCCCCAATCCTTAGCTCACAAGGATGGTGAGGTTGCAGCGACCAAAAGAACTAACTAGTTTAAGCGGGACTTAAACCCCAGTCTGGCGTTCACCAGTCAGGGACGTTACCCCCATCGGCCAGCACAACCATATTGAGCTAATGCTAAGTTATCAGTCATACCCATCCTTTCTTATACTCCCCCAAATACAGCCCCCCCCCCCCCCCCCATCCTTAGCTCACAAGGACGGTGAGATTGCAGCGACCAAAGGAACTAACTAGTTTGAGCAGGACTTGAGCCCCAGTCTGGCGTTCACCAGTCAGGGACGTTACCCCCATCGGCCACCACAACCATATTGAGCTAATGCTAAGTTATCTTTCATGCCCATCCTTTTTTTACATCTATTGCATTTAATTAACAAAGAGGGGAAGGAAAATATACATTTTATAAAACAAAAGCATATTTAAAAGAACTTGCAATGTTGCAAAATGAAAATTGATGAAGAGAATAACTTTACTCAATGGTTATGAGAATGTTTGCTTTGAAGTCTTATTATTACATTAATTTCCTGTCATTACGATGCTGTAAATTTTCAGATAATTATATAAGAGTAAAGCTGATTACGGCAAATTACTTAATGAGGAGTTTCTCTGACAAGGTTTGCAGACATCGATAGATCAATATGATTGGCATTAATGAATGGCATCGGGATGATATTATCTCTCACACACTTTATAATTACTGTCAATTTCGTTTTGCATTGCCATGGCCCCTAAGACTTTCGACCTAATACACAAAGGAAGATAAGCAAAGAATTCTTCAAAGAAATAAGAAACTATAATATATCCTAGTTTGTTAATTATGGGAAATATTGTTTGACTTTATAGGAATATCGAGTAATATTGTTTGTTAATGTTGATCACGCTTCTCATAGTTATTGGCATAACCAAAACCTATTTTTCACTGTTGGAGCCCTTGGGCTTATAACGTCTTGCGTTTCCAACTAGTGTTTTAGCTTAGCTAATAATAATAATAATAATAATAATAATAATGTTAGTAGTAGTAGTAGTAAATTTAGTAGTAGTAATAATAATAATAATAATAATAGTAGTAGTAGTAGTAGTAGTAGTAGTAGTAATAATAATAATAATAATAATAATAATAATAATAATAATAATAATAATAATAATAATAGATAAACATTCACTCCATATACACAGCTTAATCAATCAGATCAGAAGGAAACCGGAATTTCCAGAACGCTTCGCTTATTTTCCAGTCAACACCTCTGCTATTACGTGTCAACAGAATAAGCCTTTTATATTTCCTTCCTTTAACATTAATCCTTTATTATCTCTTCCAATCTCTGCTAAAAAAGGTGTATTGTTTTATTTTTATTTCATTTGTTATGCCTTTTGATTCTAAAACTTTCAGTGAATTATTTTTTATGGTAAATAATAATAATAATAATAATAATAATAATAATAATAATAATAATAATAATAATAATAATAATAATAATATACAGAGTTACAATAAGGGTACAGTGATCTTACACTTATGACATCAGTAAAAAAGATAAGACATGCAATAATACAGTGATACAGTACAAACATCAATTAGCAGGTTGACCACAGAGTTTTAAGGTCTGGGTAATAAAATCACAATAATATTAACGCTTAATAATGATGATAACATGCATATCAGCAAACAAAAAAAAAGGAGAGAGAGAGAGAGAGAGAGAGAGAGAGAGAGAGGAGAGAGAGAGAGAGAGAGAGAGAGAGAGAGAGAAAAGAATGCCGATGACAATGATAATTGTGTTGGAACAAAAACTGCTTGGATAATGATAGTACTCGGGAAAAAAAATCTAGTCACAGATGGTGTGAAGGATATACAGGACTTCCAGACAGCAAAGATATAATATAATAAAACACGTTATCATAACATTACTGGGTATTATACCTAAGTTATTTAGTGATGAAGATTTTGCATAGCCACACCAACAAAGATTAGTAAATACAATTCATTGCACTGACTGGCTGGCGTGAGTCTGTCCTCATAGTTTATATATGGTATATCTGTTTTAAACGATGTTACTGCTCTTAAGATATTATGCATTCATTATTCATTACTTTTCATATAGTTTATTTATTTCATTACATCCTTTCCTCACTTCGCTATTATTTCCTGTTGGACCCCTTTGGGCTTAGAGCATCCTGCTTTTACAACTTGGGTTGTAACTTAGTTAATAATAATAATAATAATAATAATAATAATAATAATAATTTTGTTTTCATTACACTTCCCAGTAACATAATTCTATTTGCCCTTACCCATAAAATAGCTTGGTTTCCATGCATCGTAATTGTAAACATTACATTAATGTATATTTGTATGCTGGAACAAGTCATCCTTATTTCGAACTTTGCCCTCACATTTGAGTTGCTTCTCTCATGACCATTAAAAGGGATTCTGGAGGTAATTCAATTGATCTGTGACCCCACTCTCGCTTTGCCCACTAACCTTTTCCCTATACCTGATTAGTTGATTTTTCCTTTTATTCTTATAGGTAGTATTCCAACTAGTGTTTTTTTTTTGTGTTTTGGTTTCTTATGGTGGAAAGGTAAGGGTTTATTCACGCTATTTGTCCGGTCACGATCCTATCTCGCTCCGCTCTCGCTCCACTCACGGTCCCTTTAAATATTGTTATATGATTTTAAATGGAAGCGTTCACATAGGTGATCCAATCCGCTCTCGATCTAGTCTCGCTCCTTCATAAAGATATTTTGACCGGAGCGAGACCGGACTGGACCATGACTGGAACGTGAGCTGACCGGACCGGGATTAGAGCGGGACCGGACCAATAGTGTGAATCAACCTTTACTCCTACCCCGTCAGGTCCACTTATTCCAGTATTTATTTTTGAAACTGGAAATTTTCGGTTTATCAGTTTTGTTCCTTTTTTTTTCAGTATCACATATTGGCACTTTCCTCCTACACCTGTTTTCTCAACTCTTATCCTATCTTTTCTTATGAGCGACAAGTCAAACTTTTCCTTTGTATCTGGTATCTCCTATTTTCCCATTTTTTTTTTTTAATAGAACATGAATTAAAAAAGCCATTTGGCAATCTGTTCCATTACCTTTAGATCACCACGAAATACCCCTTGGCTCTGTGTTCTCTGCAATCTTGATCTTTGTTAGAGGATCTTTCCTTCGTCAGCAGTCGTCAGCACTCTTTGTTTCCCTTCCGGCATGGAGGGGAAGTCAGCAGTCAGCATCTACTTGAGCCATATAATAAGGGTAACTTATGTTATATTTCCCGCTCGAATATTGCTGGCGTGGCGAAATTAAAAAAAAAAAATGGTCGACTCTTTCGGTCTCACACTTTCGGACTTTCTAAATCCCGCTTTTAAAACTTTCTTGTTATAAGTTTCTAGATTTCTTTTTCAAGTTGGAGTTCGTTCAGAGCTACTTGTCCTGATTTGATGTAGGTCGTTGACCCTACTTTATCAAAGTGAGCTTTTCTAACAAGAGGAATAATTAACTGCCTATTGTCTATTTCTCTGTAGATCTTTAATTGTTTCTTTATAAGAATATGTCACGATATTTTTATCTAATAACCAATTTAAAAAGATTTAAAAATTTATAAGAAAAAGAAAAAACATTCCACACGCTTGGTCACAGTAAGACAGAACTTAATAATAATAATAATAATAATAATAATAATAATAATAATAATAATAATAATGATGATGATGATGATGATCGAGAGGATGATAATAATAATAATAATAATAATAATAATAATAATAATAATAATAATACTTTGCATTATTTGTAGCTCGTAAAATATATATTTCGTATTTCAAATCTATACCATTCTATAAAGCTCTTCAATAACACCCAAAATCTGTAAATAAAAACTTTATAGACCTTTGAAAGTAAAAAAAGAAAAAACGAACTTAATTCTCTCTCTCTCTCTCTCTCTCTCTCTCTCTCTCTCTCTCTCTCTCTCTCTCTCTCTCTCTCTCTCTCTCTCTCGTTATCACCACGAGTGTTTAGGTCCCAAATCAAATCAAACAGATAAAGCTTGATAAGAAAATTTGGGAGGAATCGAATAAAGAAACAAGACTAATGAATTCTGGGACAAATAAATAAGATGAAAGCCTTTTTTTTTGTGCTATCTGTCGAGTTTTTGTTTGTGTTCCGTTTATGTGTGTGATCCTTTTGTCGTTTTTTTTTTCTTTTCTTTTTATTCTTAAGGAAAACATTGATTTTTTGTTATTTTTCTTGACTCTCTTTTATTTTTTTCAAGTTCCTGACGTTACTGATTATCATTACCTCTGTCAACGAAGTTGTAAGGAGGTTATGTTATCACCCTTGTTTGTGTGTTTATTTGTGTTTGTGTCTTTGTTTGTGAAAAGTTTCCTGGCCACAATTTTTATCGTAGAATAATGAAACTTGCAGGGATTAATTGTTATGTAAAAAGCTGGAAATTATTAAATTTTGAAAGGTCTAGGTCAATGATCAAGGTCACGTTCAAGCAAAATGTCCAATGTACGTAATCAGCCATAAGTTTGAACATCCTTTTCACAAAGACTTCAAACTTTGTTCATCTTTGTGCATATGAAAATCCACGCCAATTAATACATGTTAAGGTCAAAGGGCAAGTTCAAGATCGAGCTAAAGGTTGAGAAATAAGCTGCCTTGGTGGAGGTCTGTGCTCTACTGAGTGCCCTTCTAGTTTTTCAGTTTTTTTCCCCATTTTAAGAAAACATTGGTTTTGTTATATTTCTCGATTCTGATTTTGTTTTGGGAGTTTACGACGTTACTGATTATTAATTTTCAGCTTTCTTTTTTCAGTTTTCAAGAAAGCTTTAGTTTTTGTTTAGTTGATTAACAAATAAAGTAGACATTTAGGCGTTTCTTTTAACTTTGGAGTCTTCTCAACTTACGAAACAGTTTTATGCGGTTTTCATCCATTCTTCAACTATTTTTTTTTTCTTGGGTATATATTTATTGTTTTTTTCTTTATTACGTCTGACACTTCGGTATGTTTTATTTTGATCTCTTGATTTTATTTCTGGTCTACATTCAAAATAGTTGACCTTCTATTTTTTTCTTTTATCTTTTATTTTCTTCAATTTATAAGCACTTTCTCCATTTCCCCTCATATACAATTTCATTTGTAAGATTATCCTTCTGTCTTCAGTCATGAACTGCTTTCGAATATATGCTGGGTATATATGATTTTTTCTTTTCGATAACGTCAAATATTCTTCAGTTCTTCCCACCATATTCCCATCCTATCCCTCCTTATCCAAACTGTGTATCCTCGTGTCTTCCTTCCCAATATCCTCACTGATATCCATCTTATCTTGTTTATTTTCTCCTCCTCCCGGTATGAAAGGTCCGTCGGAGTCTCTGTCAACTATAACGGTGACTTATTCCATCTCCACGGGAAGAATATTGGCGAAGAGACGTTAGGCCATGGGCCGTATCTTAGAAATCCCCTACAGGTCATAGCTTTAGAGTGGTAACTTACAGGGGGAAAACTAAATGGAGTTGATTTGCGGGGGCAAGCAAACAACTTTTTTTTGTTGGGGAACACAAACCACTTGACTTGTGTCGGCAAACAAACTGCTCTTAATTTGTGGGGCAAACAAACTGCACTTGATTTGTGGGTGCAAGCAAACTGCTCTTGATTTGTTGGAGCAAACAAACCACTTGATTTGTGCGGGCAAACAAACTGTTCTTCATTTGTGGGGCCAAACAAACCACTTCATTTGTGGGGCACAAAAACCACTTGATTTGTGGGAGCAAACAAACCACTTGATTTGTGGGGGTAAACAAAGTGCTCTTGATTTGTGGAAGCAAACAAATTGCACTTGATTTGTGGGGGAAAATAAACTGCTGTTGATTTCTTGGGAAAAATTCACTTGATTTTTTGGGGCAAACAAACTGCTCTTGATTTGTGGGGGTAAACAAACTGCTCTTGATTTGTAGAGACAGAAAACTGCACTTAATTTCTTGGGGGCAAACAAACCACTTGATTTGTGGGGGCAAACAAAAGACTTGATTTGTCGGGGCAAACAAACTGTTATTCATTTTTGGGGAACAAACAAAAGACTTGATTTGTGGGGGCAAACAAACTGATGTTGATTTGTGGGGCAAACAAACCACTTTATTTGTGGGGGCAATCAAACCATTTGATTTGTGGGGCAAACAAACCACTTTATTTGTGGGGGCAAACAAACCACTTGATTTGTTGGGGCAAACAAACTGCATTTGATTTGTGGGGTCAAACAAACTGCACTTGATTTGTGGGGCCAAACAAACTGATCATGATTTGTGGGGACAAACAAACCTCATGATTTGTTGCAGGAAGCAAACCACTTGATTTTTGGGAGCAAACAAACCACTTGGTTCGTGGGGCAAACAAACTGCACTTGATTTATGGGTGTAAATAAACTGCTCATGATTTAGGTTCAGGAGGGTATTATACTTTCAGTGATGCGAAACTCCCTTCAGATGATTTGTTCTTTTTTTTTTTTTATTGATTAAGCCATTAATTTGGCTACATTTCAGACATACGAAATATTCAGATATAACTTGAATATCATAAAAGAGCTGTTTTTTATGTCACAACCCTCTGGTAGCAAAGTTATGGAACAGTAGTAAAACATTTCTCTTATAACTGTATTCAAAATATTTTCAGAGAAATTCTGAAAAATAAATATTTTTTGATAACCCACTTATAAACGTACCAGGCGTAAAAGAAAATACTATTCTAAGTTCCAAGGATGTCCCAGATAGAATTTTACTAACGCAAAGAACTGGCCTAAGACATGGCTCGCTATTGTTTTGCAAACCATTGGAACACTTGAGATATTTAATGTCAGCTTGGTTATACGTTTAGCTTTAGTTTAAGCTTATCTACTGAAATCTCAGAAGCATCAATGACTTTCGTAATAATTGTAACATTTTTGCTATTTTGTACTCATTGGTCATTTTCTTAGCTTCATGTGTACCTCTAAAATTGAGGATGAAAAAGAGAAACAATGAAATTTATCTTGTAATATACTTTTATTATTTAATCTCCATGCAGATTATATCGTGTATTGTGCAGTACTAGCTCTTCTCTCGGATCCAATGTACCCCCTGAAGAGTATAAATGTAGCAATGAGGGTTCATCTATCCCAGGTTTGGAACCCCTGAGGCAGACATTGACACAAATAATTACAGTACAGTCTGATTGTGTGATATGAACGTGCAATATTTTTACAAGTACATTTCCCCTTTGCATTTTAAACACTATTCAGGTAACACATTACTATTTCGTCTGATCTGATGCTGTGACTGTTTCACCCACGTGTGATGCAGTCGTTGACTACCAAGGCAATCTGACACTTTTTTTCGTGGTGGAGAGATTGTACTGAACACCTCAGGATTGGTGATTATCTCTCTTGCAAATGGTTTTTTGGTCCTTTTTATTCTGTTCTTATTAGTAAATTGCTTATAACACTGTTCATGATAAGGGAACTCTTGAATATTGGCTAAATCTTTGTATTTTTTTATGAATTCATTGGTAATTGTTTGTCGTATATAATCTAGGTGTATCCATTGTCTTGCACAGTCCTTATTTATTTTACACTATGTTGGCAAAAATACGCATTTAATCACTATTTTTTCAATGGATAACATGAACACAAGAATTCATGAGAACTGACATCATGGAAATGTGAGTAACTAGATTGGTTTGCTTCGTTCTCTACTTGGTTCTCGTTATAAGTAGTGAAACAGCATTTATGTGCTGCCATCTACTGTGAAAATTTAGAAGTAAGGAATAAGCAGTTGATTTAATTAATCATATTGATACATTAGGAGAAACTTTCAATGGGCAATTTGAAATTTTGTGTAGAATGAAAACTTATTTTTTTTTTTCTTTTATAAAATAACATCAATGTTGCCACGAAGTGACTAGATACAAACTTAGTCCTACGAGGTTCGAAATGGTGGAAATTAAGCCTCCCGTTAACCCCTTTCTCCCTGTAACTTTTTCTCAACGTTTTTATGGATTAAGTGAGTCTGTGGCACTAGATTTCTATGGGTGGCTTAACACCACGGATTAGACCAGGGGTCAAATTTGGATCATTTCTTTTCATAAAAGGTCTAATTTCTTTTTTTTTAAGATGGAAAATTTTCTGTCACTGTCAGGCTGTATTACTTGCTTCTCTCTCTCTCTCTCTCTCTCTCTCTCTCTCTCTCTCTCTCTCTCTCTCTCTCTCTCTCTCGTTATCACCACGGGTACTGTTTTAGTCCCCAAATCAAATAAAAAAGGGAAACCTTGATAAGGAGACTTGAGGGTAATCAAATAAAGAGACAAGATTAAAGAATTCCAGGACAAATGAATTACATGAAAATGATTTGTATGTATATATATATATATATATATATATATATATATATATATATATATATGTGTATATATATATATATATATATATGTATATATATATATATATATATATATATATATATATGTATGTATATATATATATATATATAATATATATATATATATATATATATATATATATATATATATATATATATATATATATATATATATATATATATATATATATCGCGTTTGTTTATTTTTGTTATTATTGTTGTTGGTGATTTTCTGTTTGTGTACTTGATCCTTTTCTAGATTTTTTGTTTTTGTTTTTTGCTGGAATTTAAAGAAAAATAAATTTTATGCGTTGTTCTTGTTAGCATTTTCGTGTAACAAAAATACCTTTTACGGAAACATTGTTCACTTACTTTTTATAATAAAAACTGTCTCTTTAAGCTGCTTTCTTCTTCTCTAAACTATTTTCAACTCGCTTAATACACCTTGCATTTAGGTGTATTAATTTACTAATCGTTTATGAATTTTTTTATCAATATTGGGTAAATATTTGTTGCATCATAATTTATTCATTCTTATTATTTATTCAAGTTTCTGCTTTAAATTCTCCCCATCATATTGATGTAATGTTCTTATTTTTGCCTTTAGCGTAATAAAAACCTCAAATATTATGTTTATTTACTGATTTCATCAATGTAATTATCATCATTCGTGATGGTGGCCTGTCGGTAAGGTAACGTCCTTGCCGGGTGATCGCCAGGCTGGGGTTCGAGTCCTGCTGAAGCTCGTTAATTCTTTTGGTCGCTGCAACCTCACCAATCTTTCGAGCTAAGGATGGTGGTGGTTAGGGGAGCACACAGTTTTATCTGCTGTGCTATCAGCAGCCATTGGCTGGCCCTCCCTGGTCCTACCTTGGATGGAGAGGGGACTTGGGCGCTGATCATATGTATATATTGTCAGTCTCTAGGGCATTGTTCTGCTTGATAAGGCAATGTCACTGTTCCTAACCTCTGCCATTCATGAGCGTCCTTTAAGCCTTAATTACTTTTTGTTTAGTTTAGCCTTGAACTGTATCCATCTCCCATTCTAATCCCAAACTATTTCTCCGCTGCCCAAACAGAGTAATCTTTCTCTTAATTCCCCATATCCTCAAAGACATCATCCATCTCCTTCTCGTCCTTTTTGCGTCCTTCCAGGAGCAAAAATCCGCGAACCATAAGGGCAACTTGGCCATTTTCCCCGAAGGAATATTACCAAAGAAACGAACTGTCAAATTGGTGGACATTTCCTCTCTCGGCCCCTGGAACTCCAGGACAGCCATTAAACCTTTCTTCCTGTAACGTTTTCTCAATGTCTTTATGGCTTTAGTGGATTTGGGGTACTTGATACCTCCCGGGATGATTGAAAGCCATGGCCTTGACCAGGGAGCTGAATTGGGTAACTTCTTATGTAAGGGATAGTTTTTATAGAATGGAAAATTCCATTTCTGTTTCTATTACTTGATTGTCTATACGAAGACTGTTTTAAAGAAGTCTCTCTCTCTCTCTCTCTCTCTCTCTCTCTCTCTCTCTCTCTCTCTCTCTCTCAAGTTTTCATAGGAGATATTTTTTTAAGATGGAAAATAGTTTGTATTCCTGTCTTACTTGACTGCTTGTTATTCGAGGAGTGTTTAACCACAGCTCTCTCTCTCTCTCTCTCTCTCTCTCTCTCTCTCTCTCTCTCTCTCTCTCTCTCTCTCTCGTTTTCATAGGAGAGATTTTTTAGGATGGAAAATTCTGCTTGTATTCCTGTTTTACTTGACTGCTTGTCTACTCGAGGAGTGTTTAACTACCCCCCCCCCTCTCTCTCTCTCTCTCTCTCTCTCTCTCTCTCTCTCTCTCTCTCTCTCTCTCTCTCTCTCTCTCTCAAACCCAAAATCAAATTAAAGGGAGAAGCCCCGATAAGCGAACGTTTGCGAAATCGTACAAAGGAAGGATGTCTAATTAAGAGACGAACAAATATGAAGGAAATTAGTTCTTAGAGAAGACGGGAATGGCTCAGCTGCGGTGTACGAATTTCATTGATTAAGATAAATGACGCCTTTGATTAAGTGTTATCTACTCTCAGTTCGTAATCCATTAATTTTCGAGCGTTTCACAACTTTGCATATACTTGTCTTCTCTATTTCTTTGTATGTGTGTGTATATATGTATATATGTATATATATATATATATATATATATATATATATATATATATATATATATATGTATGTATGTATGTATGTATGTATGTATGTATGTATGTATGTATGTATGTATGTATATATATATATATATATATATATATATATATATATATATATATATATATATATATCTATGTATATATGATTATATATATATGTAAAAATATATATGGATATAATATATATCTATCTTTCTATCTATCTATCTATATATACATTATGTATATACAATGTATATATATATATATATATATATATATATATATATATATATATATATATGTATGAGAGAGAGAGAGAGAGAGAGAGAGAGAGAGAGAGAGAGAGAGAGAGAGAGAGAGAGAGAGAGAGAGAGGGAGAGTGTGTGTAACAAGATGACGTAAGGGTTTTGTTATAGCTTATATATGAAAGATGTTTTAATGTTACCGTTCTTTAAATATTTTATTTTAATAGTTCATTTCTTCTTATATCGTATCTCCTTATTTCCCTTCTTCACCGAGCTATTTTTTCCTTCTTTTCCAATTAGGGTTGTAGCTCAGCTAGTAATGACAATAATGATAATTGAGATAATTTGAGATACAACATGGGCAATTTGCAATGTTCATTATAGTAATTACTGACCCTGTCCTCACTAATTATTTAAGTATAAATATTCTTTGCCGAATCATGACATCATCCTTCAAGATTGCCGGTTTATACTTTTCATTCAATTTGTGTGTGTATAACCATAACCCCATTTGTGCACATGTTCCACATTTTCTCTTGATGTGCACATTTCACTTTATTTGTATGAAAATCGGTATCTTGATTACAGTTGCAGTAAAGTGTAAAGCATGTTCTCTTTAATTCAAATTTATATATTTAATCTACTTTCCAACTCTAAAATTACCAATCGTGTTCCTCCATCTTCTCTTTCTCCTAGAATTTTCACTGCCTTGTGTAATAATGTTTAAATCATAGGAAGTGTGTAATTCCAACTTCTATCACACACACATCAAAATGTTTCCAGACGAATCTTATTTGATATAGGAACTAATTTTACCTACCAAACATGATATCTTGTTTACCTTCATTAGTCTTTTAATTCCCTTGCACAACAATCTTTCGTGGTTATTAACACAGCCAAACAGACATGCTGAAAATACCAAAAATATGGATTGTTTAATAAATTCACATTTCTGGCTTTTACAAAACTTGCAATTACAACAATTTACTTTTATACTTAGGTCTACCCGAAGATTTTTTTTTATACTTTATCAGCCTCTACTTAAAGCCCTCTCCACTCGATCGAGCATGCCCGACGGGCAAACAGTGATACCAGGCCACAATAGTTAGTAAGAATGAAGGTTAATGACGTCAGAAGCGGGAAAACTAAAGGCAGGGATCTGGCAACACTGTATGATGCCAGATCCCTGCCTTTAGTTTTCCCGCTTCTGACGTCATCAACCTTCATTCTTACTAACTATTGTGGTCTGGTATCACTTGTTTGCCCGTCGGGCATGTTCGATCGAGTGGAGAGGGCTACAACCACTAATATAGTATTTCAATTGACTACATTTTAACATTATGCTTTTTTTTAACTCTAGAGATTCCACTTCCTGGTACCTTAGAAAGTCATTTGGGTTTTGGCGTTACAAGAGCTTTCTTGGATCTTGAAAATCTGCCATGGTACAAAACTCCCAACGTAGTTTTTACAAATCTTATTATGCCTCTGTTCTAGGCAGAGCTAGTGTGGAGAAAGGCAAATAGAAAATAAAAGTGTTTAGAGGACAGCAAAATTGACTGAACCAAGTTAAACATTTACCTAGTTTAGGGCAAGATCATTTCTTTCAAGATACAGATTCTATGGTTCGAATTCAACGTGCATTAGTTAGTTATGTATAGTTAGAAATCTAGATTGTTATTTAGTAGATTGTTATTTAACTCCAAAGAGAAACTAAAATTAGCCATTATACTTGAACACATGATTTATTGTGACTTTCTCCCGTGATTAAACAATAAAAAGTTGGACTGAGGAAAAGGACCCAAGGAAGCACTCGAGAGGCATTTTAATTGTTTGAATGATACATTATACTCTTAGAAAAAGTCTCAAAAACCTATTTAATTGTTAGAGTACATACTCTTAAATAGCAAATCATATCCAAGAACTGGGACAAAAATGTAAAAATTACCAATTAAAGTAAGGTTACATAACGTTCAGACTTAAGAAATCAAGTAAGTTTGTCTTAAATGGATTCGCACAGTCGACGTTCGAGAATCAAGGATTACAAGTATCAAGAAAGTTTGCCTTGGGATTAGCACAGTGGACGTTTGAGAATCAAGGAGCACTCAATCTTAGGAGTTGGTCTTTGGCTACTACCACCGAATACTAAACACCTGGAAGCCACAATCCTGCAATTGGCAAAGTCTCAATCTGGCCTCATCAAATCGAGAAGGCGAAACCATACATAACCATCATGCAAACAGTCACGTGACCTTGAAGCGTGAGATTCTTTAGCCACCAAAATCATCCAATTCTCAAATTTGGCCACAAGCAACTTGCGAATGCGAAACACCTCTGTTCACAACTTTCTTCAATCAGTCACAAGGTCTTAGGCGACGTGTTCCTTTTCAGTCACCACTACAAAGACTAAAATCCTTGAAACCACAATCCAGGAACGAAGCCCCAATCTTGATAATCCAAGCTCTCAAACCAGCAACATAACTCGCAGAGGCCAAACACGAACTAATTTCCAGTAACCACAGTAATCAAGGGATGATGAAGTAGTATGCTATAACAGAACTGGAAAACAGTCACCAACTAAGTATTTTCAAGTGTAGATCAATGGCCTTCTTTGAAGTCAGTCACCTTCTCACTGAAAGGTTTATATATCCAGTTGGTGCGAAGTGACCTCGGAAACCTTCGTTCCTGATCGATAAATGGAGAACAGGTAGTTAAATGGCATTTGGAAAATTTCTTTTAACAGTCGCTTTTCCGAACTATTCAAAGAAGCAATTGTTTTGGAAATCTTAAAAAGTGCAAACGTATTTCCTTATAATACAATGTACGTACACCCAGCAACAAAACCGGTGTCGCCTGGCCAGACCTGGCTTGGAGAGATCATGTCCCTCTTGCCCTGAAAGGTTGCCGAGGTTAAACAACCGAGACATCGTTAGGATGGTTAGAATGTGAGGAGGAGGGAAATTACCGATATCACTCAAAGAAATGCGATGAAGCGAGATAACTTTTTTATTCTTTCAAGAAATGTAATCTAATATTATTTGGAAACTAATTCATCAAAAGATTTTATCATAACTTTTTATTTGAATTTTCCTATCCTATTTCTATATAAAATTTTCTTAAATAATATTGGAACTGACTATTCATATTAATATTCATAACACGGCAATATCTCTCGTTTGCATTTTCTTAAGCATTACTCTCTCTCTCTCTCTCTCTCTCTCTCTCTCTCTCTCTCTCTCTCTCTCTCTCTCTCTCTCTCTCTCTCTCTCTCTCTCCACAAAATTACACACTGCGGCCTATCAACACATTGTTTACTCAAATTATCTGGTTCACCGTCAATAACCTTAGATATCAGGGTGACAAAAAACTCCTAATCAATCAGTCAATCAATCAAATTTTCTGGGCAAGTCGCTCACTTCCAAGCGAACCCCCTTCCCTGGTGACGGTTGCTCAATGCTCAAAGGTCCAAGTCTAGCTGGCTTCACCCTTCCCAAGGCAAAAGGAAATATTTCTTTAGCATTGAGCATTGGTATTATTACGATTTTATTTGTCGTTTCATGTCCTGATGTCCAACACCGTAAAAGTGCTCCCCGGTAAGCTCTTCAAAAAATCCATTGCTCTCAATATTTGTTCAATCAGTCTTTCGCATATTTACTTCGTTATCTATAGTATTGATATAATTTTAAACACCTGGAAAGCAAACTGTATGAAATATTGTCATCTTAGTATTTTGTTTTTCATTTACTAAAAAACTTCCACTAGAAGGATCTTATCATAACTGTGAGACCTTTAAACCTCAAACATTGGGGATAGGGGTAGAGGGATATAACCAGGGGGGGGGGGGGGGTTAAAGATGATGGTGGAGAGGTGGCAACTGGGTGATCTTAATGTATGGCTTGACTAGGTTTGCTTATTAACATTTATGAAGTGATGATGATGATGATGGTAATATCCCTATTGATAACATTTAATATCAATGATTTCACCTCGCGATGAAAACGGACATATATCGTTCTAACATTGTGTTTAGGTGGTCATTGAACATCTTTGGAACATGGGATCTTCACCCAAAAGAAATACAATTCCAACGCCAACTTGGTAAGTAGTTAGCGGTCGTGTGTGATGCTTGGGAACATCCGAATAATATAGAATATTGGATACAGGTAGTATATATATATATATATATATATATATATATATATATATATATATATATATATATATATATACATATATATATATATATATATATATATATATATATATATATATATATATATATATATACTGTTTATATATACATACATACATACATATATATATATATATATATATATATATATATATACTGTATATATATATATATATATATATATATATATATATATATACTGTATATATATATATATATATAAATATATATATATATATATATATATATATATATATATATATATATATATATTTATATCATCAATCCTCGCACCTTTTTGACTGATATCGGTAATTACCTTCCTCCTCACATTCGAACCATCCTAACGATGTTTTGGTTGTATAAATGTCAGGCCACCTTTCAACCTTTCATGGCAAGAAGGACATGATGTATCCAAGTTGGGTCTGGCAAGGCGACATCGGTTTTGTTGCTGGGTGTACAATACCCACAACACAAAGAAACAACACACACACACACACACACACACACATATATATATATATATATATATATATATATATCTATATATATATATATATATATATATATATATATATATATATATATATATATGTGTGTGTGTGTATATATAGTATATATGTATCAGAGAGTGGAACATTAAATACATTTTGACGTTATCAAGAGATTCTGCTTTCATTTCAATCTTCTTTTTTTTTCATTATGAAAATTACTTATTTACTTTAAATGAAACTTATAAATTTATGTTGTGGCCTGATTGGTAACGTCTCTGTCTGGTGTTTGCCAGACGTGGGTTCGAGTCCCGCTCAGACTCGTTTGTGCCATTAGTGTCTGAAACCTTACCATCCTTGTGAGCTAAGGTTAGGTTTTTGGGGAAGCCTATAGGTCTATCTGCTGAGTCATCAGCAGCCACTGCATGGCCCTCCCTGGACCTAGCTTGGGTGGAGAGGAGGCTTGGGCGCTGATCATATAATATATGGCCAGTCTATAGGGCATTGTCCTAATTGCTAGGGCAATGTCACGGTCCCTTGCCTCTGCCATTCACGAACGACCTTTCAACCTTTCAACCCATTTGGAATTATCCTTCAGAATGAGCAGACATTCCTGTAGGACACTTTCAAAATACCACTTAATGTACTTCCAAAATAAACCGTCACAAATTAAAATAACTTTTTGTAAATACAAATAAAAACTGAAAGGTATAAATAAGTAAACAATAAGTTACAGAATTATATATAGGACTCTTTCGAATTGACATGTACTATTAATATAAAATATATCTGTACGATTGGAAAATATGGGGATTTTTCCCGTAAATGAAATCGAGTATATCAACCATTGAACACAAAATATTATGCCTGGAGATTTTGAGGTATAATTAGTTGTAATTGATATTTTCCTATTTATTACTATCACTCAAATATCAGTGTCAATTTTATACCTTGAATGGAAAATTATTTTGATAGAATACAGACACAAATCTAGATTTTATAAGTTTTCATGATATTTATCTATTTCTCTATCAAAATACTTTACTGAAAGATGTACGAGTTGTTATATATTTCTAAAATTCCCTTTTAAAACTTATGATTTATTTATTTTTTTTTAGAGTATGAATCTATTTTTAGGATAGAAAGCCAAATATATTGTATAATGCTTTGATAGGAGCTGTGGCGTTAGTTATAATTATGATTGAACTATTGTGAAATATTTAGATTTTCATTCTTATATTGATTAACACTGGGTAGATTAATAGATATATGGATAAATGGATATGCATACACACACAAACATATAGTGACACACACACACACACACACACACATATATATATATATATATATATATATATATATATATGTGTGTGTATGTGTGTGTGCGTGCGTGCGTGTGTGTCCGCGCTTTCATGCATTGAAATAAAAGAGGTTATGTATCTATATATATACAGTATATCGTATTTGTATATACACGAAAAATAACACACACACATATATATATATATATATATATATATATATATATATATATATATATATATATATATATATATATATATACAGTATATATATAGGTATATATTAACATTTTGAACGCCTTTTGGCAAACGGGCTAAATTTGCTTGCTGTTCCCCAGTTTGCAAATTGCCTTTCGGTAAAGGCCTTGGAGTACATGGTGTCGTTCTTAAAATCTCCAATGCTGTACAGAAATCCCTTGATTGTGTTCAGGGAGTTCTTATGATTGGCCTTTAGTGATTATGAGGCCCTTGTTTTCAAACTCAACAGTTAGGAATGGGTGGGTCTTTTCTTAGCAACATTACTGAATTTTCAAGTACTTTAATAGGTCGCAAAGAGTTGTTGATGGGCGCCGTATTGAATATATGAATGTGATATCTGGTGTTCCTCAGGGTAGTGTTCTTGGTCCATTACTTTTCATACTATATACAGGTGACATGTGGTTTGGTATAGAAAAGAAGCTTGTTGCATATGCAGATGATGCTACTCTCTTTGCATCAATTCCATCTCCTGAATGTAGATCTGGGGTTGTTGAATTCCTTAATCGAGATTTAGCTTAAATTTGTGCATGGGGCATGAAGTTCAATTGCAAAAAAAAATGGCTTATTGAAAAACTCTAAGATTTTCGGTGATCAATTTATTCTGAATTCTGATTTTTTTTTCATTCTGACTTATTTCGAGAGTTATTCTCTTGTCTGGTCTTCAGCTGCTGAATCTCATCCTGAATTGTTGGACAGGAACTTACTGTCTATAAATTTTTTTCTTCCTTATCTAAATATTAATCTCTGGCACCGTTGTTCAGTTAGTTCGCTATGCATGTTGCATAAGATTTTTCATCATTCTGACTATCCTTAGCATTCAGATCTTCCCGGACAGTTCCATCCTGTTCGTAATACTAGTTATGCAGTTAATTCTAATAGTCATGCCTTCCCTACCTTAAGGCTTAATACTACGCAGTATTCAAGAAGTTTTCTTCCAGCTATGACCAAGTTATGGAATGATCTTCCTAATCGGGTAGTTGAATCGGTGGAACTTCAGAAGTTAAATCATGCAGCGATTGTTTTTATGTTGAACAGGCTAACATAAATATCTTATAGTTAATGTATGAAGGATCTGTTTTAATGTTGTTGCTGATTTTAAAATGTTTTATTTTAATCGTTAATTACTTTTCTTGTAGTTTTTGTATATCCTCATTTCCTTTCTTCACTGGGCCATTTTTCCTGCTGGAACCCATGGGGCTAATAGACTCAACTTGAAAGTATTAATTTTCATGTAAAATAATAACACTATTATAAATGGTGAGGTTTTTATCCCCTTTAAAGGTTCAGAGTCGGGAATTGTGTAGCGAATTCTTAATAATTAACTTTGTAGCAAACCAGCTTCCGTTGCAAAAAGTTCTAAATTATTAATTCATGTTTTATGTGAAACTATTCTTCATGTTAAAGTAAAATTATTTATCTCCTTTCGTTCTCTAATTAATATTCTCTCTCTCTCTCTCTCTCTCTCTCTCTCTCTCTCTCTCTCTCTCTCTCTCTCTCTCTCTCTCTCTCTCTCTCATGTTGTAAAAAAACTATATTTTCTGTTTATGTTGCAGTGAGACTTCCCTATAGTTCTTAGCGTTCTCTCTCTCTCTCTCTCTCTCTCTCTCTCTCTCCTCTCTCTCTCTCTCTCTCTCTCTCTCTCTCGTTTGCAGTAAAATTATACTTTCCGTTTATCTTGCAATAAGATTATATTTACCCTGCATTCTATAATGATCTCTCTCTCTCTCTCCTCTCTCTCCTCTCTCTCTCTCTCTCTCTTCTCTCTCTCTCCTCTCTCTCTCTCTCTCTCTCTCTCTCTCTCTTATGTTGCAATAAGCTAATATTTTCCTTTCATTACGTAATGCTGCTTCGATTTAAAAACTGGAAATTATCCTTTTTTCAGTGTAAAGTAATAAAAGATTTTGAAAAATCCATTATTTGTAGAAAGCCAGACTCGGCTATAGTTAAGCTAGTAATAAAACATCAATTATTTCTTGATATTGTTTAAAACAATAAATAATGCGGATCAACATTATAGATTTTTTTACGTTTTTAAAATGTATTTAGGCAAGCGAATGTAATATATTTTATGAGTAAAAATAATTCGTTGGCGTATTTTTATTTTTTTTTCTGATTTATGTTAACTGGTATATACAGTATTATATTTTTAGATATTAAGTGAAATATATATAAGTGTTATATATATATTTATTTCCGTGAACTAAAAGGATAATATATATAATGATTTAAATATCTTGGTTAATTCACGGTACTTTATAGTGGCATAAATTATTAAATATGGTAAAAATATAAGTATGTTTTTTTAAATTTAGAAACAGCATTTTCATTGATTAAATCAAGGGAAATAATTTAAAAATGTAGATAAAGTGAAGCTACTTATGATTTTTAAAGCCTAGTAAAAGAGATAGATTATTGAATACAGAAAAGCCTTGTAATCTAGATAAACTATTGAATACAGAAAAGCCTTGTAAAATAGATAAACTATTGAATACAGAAAAGCCTTGTAAAATAGATAAACTATTGAATACAGAAAATCCTTGTAATCTAGATAAACTATTGAATACAGAAAAGCCTTGTAAAATAGATAAACTATTGAATACAGAAAAGCCTTGTAAAATATATAAACTATTGAATACAGAAAAGCCTTGTGATCTAGATAAACTATTGAATACAGAAAAGCCTTGTAATCTACATACACTATTGAATACAGAAAAGCCTTGTAGTCCAGATAAACTATTGAATACAGAAAAGCTTTGTAATCTAGATAAACTATTGGATACAGAAAAGTCTTTTAATCTAGATAAACT